>NC_133324.1:127876154-128176154 GCF_042186555.1 Aquarana catesbeiana | reverse complement strand
GGAGAGTGCACTGAGTTCCCAGCATAGCTAGAGAACTGACCAAGATGTGCTTTCCTGCTTAGTGTGGATACTTTCTCATACAAGCACATGGTACAGCAGGCACATATCAGGAATATGAAGTGTTGGGGTAATAAATGCTTTAATAATTTATCATCACTATCTATAGATTGGATATGCTTTGGTACAATTTGTGGTTGACTGTTCTCTAAGCCTCTTGTAAATGATACTGTGAGATAAAAATATATACACAGATGGGAACATAATTTGTATTTCTGTACATTCCCTGTATTACGCTGACCGCTAATGTTCAACAAAATTCCAGAAATAGCAGGTGGCTGACTCAACAACATAGCATGTACTGTATGGCACTAAAATAACCATTATTCTAGGTATTTAGCCAATACAAATACAATTCCATTTTAAAGGTATTTGTACAGAAATATGTACTGTAGTTCAAATGTTTTGTGTATTAAAAAACTAAACTTCAGGAGCAATCTGTATTGCATACTAACATTTACATTACATTACAGCTTGGTACAATGTAAGTTTGTATATCTCATACCTGAAGGGCTGTGGAAAAGCTGACAATCACTGTAATAGTCAGCACTACTACAGTAGTAGCTGTGATCTTCCAGGTTCTGCTCAGGTTCTGTGCAAATGGCTTCCCCTCAGCACAGGGAGTCTTTGGCTCAGCTTTGCCTCCAATCATAGACTACCTTGTATTTTTTAAATGAATACAAGGCTCTTCCTGACTGGTTGAGGTGGAGGTTGTTACTTCACCATTCCTCCTTTCCTTATATGGTCAGTGTGCAGAGGGAAAGCCAATGGCGCAGAACCTGAGCAGTACCTGGAAGATTGCTGTTATCATTGTGGTAGTGCCACATACTAGTGATTTTCAGTTTCCCCAGCAGCCCATCAAGTATAAGTAATGTACAATCACAAGGGAAAATTACCACGCTAATGAGTGCAAATAAAGCTGCTAACACCAACCCTATGAGGATGTCATGTTCGACGAAACGCGTCAGTTTCCAGCTTCTGCCAAGGTAATTCCATACTACAAGTGCTGTTTACCTCACTTTTTTGTAAGTGTGCTGTACTTTTAAATAAAATCAGTTTTTAATGGTTTTACACTGTGTGCGACTACTTGGCTTGTTTCCACATATGTGTTTGAACTGAGAGCCACGGTCCACCTAAGCAGAGGTCCATACCTACCAGAACCAAGGGGGTTTGTGGGGTCCATCTACACTGGAGACACCTGAATGATTGTACTTCTATACTTGATGTGTAACCATCCATGCCCATGTAACTCATTGTGGCAAGGTACTTGGGTCCACACCTTCTGGTAAGCGCATTAATACCATCCATGGTGGTGGGGTTGTCACGCTGGTGGTCATCGGCATCTGTGTATTTTTTTTAATCCAAGCACCTGTGTGTATTCCAATTGCTTATGGACACTTTGTTGTTTGTGGAGTGTCTTTACTATGAACTTTTTATTTTTTCACCATTTTCAGTTTGATGCCTTTACTCACTTTATGTGATATATTTTTCATATATGATCACTACATGTATTATTTAGCGCTGCACTTATGGGATTTATAGTTATAAGTATTGTTTACTTACATTGCGCCAAACTGGACTGATGTACGTATGCAATACAAATTATTCCTGGAGTCCAGTTTTAAAGCCTAAGCGTAACTAAAATAACAGAAAAATGAGCACAAGGAACATAACTCACAGTCAGCAGAATGTGTCCTTGGGCCGATTCCTCTTTTTTTTTGTAGAAATCCTCCTGCAGCCATGCCCCTTTAGCCCCCGTTGCCATAATCTTCCAGTGCAGAGGGGAATAGTAGGACTAATGGGCTGTCACAGGCTTTTAACTACACTGCATCTGAGCAGCACAAAACAAAAATGCTATTTAATTCAATTTTAATATTCAAAGCAAACTCCCCCACCCATCCATGTCTCCATGCTTTATTTTGCTGAGAAATCACCCTAAAAAACACCCCCAAGCATTTCTGGCTGTGGCCATCTTGACTAAGGGCAGATAATTCATATAGCATTTACTTCCTGTTATCCATCTGTCCTTAGCTTTGCCATGCAGACCAGGAGGGCATGCTTAGATAAGAAAATCTCTCCTCCTCTCCTTAAGACTCCTGGGATGTATGACATACAGTCGTGCTCAAAAGTTTGCATACCCTGGCAGAAATTGTGAAATTTTGGCATTAATATTGAAAATATGACTGATCATGCCAAAAAAACTGTCTTTTATTTAACCACTTCAGCCTCGGAAGGATTTGCCCCTTTAATGACCCGGCCATTTTTTGCGATATGGCACTGGGTCGCTTTAACTGACAATTGCCCGGTCGTGCGACATGGTACCCAAACATAATTGACGTCCTTTTTTTCTCACAAATAGAGCTTTCCTTTGGTGGTATTTGATCACCTCTGCAAATTTTATTTTTTGCATTATAAACAAAAAAAGAGCGACAATTTTGAAAAAAACATAATATTTTTAAGTTTTTGCTATAATAAATATCCCAAATTTAAAAAAAAAAAATTCTTCATCAGTTTAGGCCGATATGTATTCTTCTACATATTTTTGGTAAAAAAAAAAAAACTGAGCGTATATTGATTGGTTTGCGCAAAAGTTATAGCATCTACAAAATAGGGGATAGATTTATGGCATTTTAATTTCTTTTACTAGTAATGGCGGCGATCAGCGATTTTTTTTTTTTTCTTTTATCGGGGCTACAACATTGCGCGGACAAATCGGACACTTTTGACACATTTTTGGGACCATTAACATTTATACAGCGATCAGTGCTATAAAAATGCACTGATTACTGTGTAAATGTAACTGGTAGGGAAGGGGTTAACACTAGGGGGTCAAGGGGTTAAATATGTTCTCTCAGTGGGTTTCTTACTGTGGGGGGATGTGACTGACTAGAGGAGAAGCCAGATCATTTTTCCTAGCTGGTAGGAACAGACGATTTGTCGCTCCTCTTCTGACAGAACCAGGATTTGTGTGCCCGTTCTGTCTCTCGTGCACGCGATCACGTGTGGCCTGCGGTCATCGCGACCGCCGGGCACGCGCATCGGCTTCCCCGCCATGCAGCGGACGCGCGCCTGCTCTAGCCGTTTAAAGGGCCGACATACAGCTACGGCGATTTGTTGGAGAGAGCCGACCTTCCACAGTATAATGACGGTGGCTGGTCGGCTAGTGGTTAAGGATAGCAATCACCTGAAGCCATTTATCAGCACATCGTTTTTTGGATCCTTTTTAAATCATATTGATAACAAAAATCACCCAAATGGCCCTGATAAAAAGTTTACATACCCTGGAATGTTTGGCCTTGGTACAGACACAGAAGGTGGCACACACAGGTTAAAATGGCAATTAAAGGTTCATTTCCCACATTTGTGACTTTTTAAATCACAATTAGTGTCTGTGTATAAATAGTCAATGAGTTTGTTAGCTCTCACATGGATGCACTAAGCAGGCTAGACACTGAGCCATGAGGAGGTAGAAAAGAGCAGTCAGAAGACCTGCGTAACAAGGTAATGAAACTTTTCAAAGATGGAAAAGGATATAAAAAGATATCCAAAGCCTTGACTATTTATACACAGACACTAATTGTGATTTTAAAAGCCACAAATGTGGAAAATGAACCTTTAATTGCCATTTTAAACTGTGTGTGCCACCTTCTGTGTCTGTACCAAGGCCAAACATTCCAGGGTATGTAAACTTTTATCAGGGCCATTTGGGTGATTTCTGTTATCATTATGATTTTAAAAGGATCCAAAAAACTATGTGATAATAAATGGCTTCATGTGATTGCTATCCTTAAATAAAAGACAGTTTTTTGGCATGATCAGTCATATTTTCAATATTAATGCCAAAATTTCACAATTTCTGCCAGGGTATGCAAACTTTTGAGCACAACTGTAATTTGCCTAAGCAAGAAACTAGGAAGTACCAGTAGAGATGTAAAAAAAAGTTCTAAACAAGTAAATATGATATACCTTCCTATCTATTTACTAATGCTAGAAGCAGTGGCAGCCCGCCCCTAGGGGGCACAGGGGTGCCACCCCCCCCCCCCCAAAGCTACTCATCATAAAAAAAAATAAAATAATGGCCCTTTAAGTGTGTGCAGGACGCTGGACACACAGGTGTATGGGAAGCATGACGTGCTGCAATCACTGAAAAAAATGTATAGGGGGACTCTGAGGACACTTGATGTATAGGGGGATGCTGATGGGGACACTTGTTGTAAAGGGGCACTCTGATTGGGACATCTGATGTAAAAGGGGGCTCTGATGAGGACTATGTTAAGTGGTTTTGTTTTCTTTTACGTGAAATGTGGATGTGATTGGCCTATTGTGACGGGCACAGTGAGGCTGAAATTGATGGGCACAGTGAGGCTGAAATTGATGGGCACAGTGAGGCTGAAATTGATAGGCACAGTTTTATCTATTAGAAATGATACATAATCACCTGATAAATGGCTATTTACAGTCCTGCATTGCTAACAGTTTAATTTTTCAGTTTGTTTGTGCCCCCCCCCAAAAAAAAATTTTGAGCACCAGCCGCCACTAGCAGCATAAAGATTGAAAATAGTTATTGTTGATTGCGAGAGTGAAGTTCCACTTAAAGAGTGTCCGACCATGGTCTATTTATCCAGCCACAGTACAGCTTCTATGAATAAAAAAGGATCTATAAGTGGACAGGCATATGATTGAAAAGTCTTCCACTTTCATTGTTTCAGTCATAGAAACTGTAGTATCAACTTTTATGAATGTGATGGGGAATCAGCACAAGGGACACATCCTGTTGACTGTAAGTTACAGTGCTGTGAAAAAGTATTTGCCCCCTTCCTGATTTTTTTTTTGTTGCATATTTCTCACACTTAAATGATTCAGATCATCAAACAAATGTTTATATTACACAAAGATAACCCGAGTAAATCCAAGATGCAGTTTTTACATTATTATTTCATTTATTACAGGCAAAAAGCTGTTCAAACCTGCCTGGCCCTATGTGAAAAAGTAACTGCCCCCTCCCATGCTGAATCATGAATGAACTGTAATTAACCACAATTTTTTGGAAAGACGAGTTAAATTTCACTTGCCACACCCAGGCACGATTACTGTCAGACCCGTTGAATCAAAAAATCACTTAAATAGAAGCTGTCTGACAAGGTGAAGCATGCTAAAAGATCTCAAAAAGCAACACATCATGCCGTGATCTAAAGAAATTCAAGAACAGATGAGAAACAAAGTCATTGACATGTATCAGTCTGGAAAGGATTACAAAGCCATTTCTAAGTTTTTGGGATGCCAGTGAACCACGGTGAGAGCCATTGTCCACAAATGGATAAAACTTGGAACAGTGGTGAATCTTACCAGGAGTGGCTGGCCAACCAAAATAACTCCAAGGGCACAATGACGACTCATCCAGGAGATCATAAAACAACCCAGAACATCTAAAGAACTGCAGGCCTCACTTGCCTCAGTGTTCATGATTCAACACTAAGAAAGAGACTGGGCAAAAATGGCATCCATGGGAGAGCTCCAAGGCCAAAACCACCGCTGACCAAACAGAACACAAAGGCTCATCTCACATCTATCAAAAAACATATCGATTATCCCCAAGACTTTTTAGGTAAATATTCTGTGGACTTAAATTTTACATTTTGGAAGGTGTGCGTCACGTTACACCTGGCATAAAACAAATACAGCATTTCATAACAAGAACATCATACCAACAGTCAGACATGGTGGTGGTCGCGTGATGGTCTGGGGCTGCTTTGCAGCTTCAGGACCTGGACGACTTCTCATAACTGATGGAACAATGAATTCTGAGCTCTACCAGAAAATCTGAAAGGAGACTGTCCGGCCATCAGTTCGTGACCTCAAGCTCAAGTGCACTTGGGTTATGCAGCTGCACAATGATCCAAAACCCAACATCAAGTCCACCTCCAAATGGTTCAAACAAAGCAAAATTTAGGTTTTGGAGCGGCCTAGTCAAAGCCCAGACTTAAATCCAATTGAGATGCTGTATAATGACCTTACACAGGCCGTTCATGCTGGAAAACCCTCCAATGTGTCTGAATTAAAACATGTCTGCAAAGAAGAGTGGGCCAAAATCGCTCCACAGCAATGTGAAAGACTCATTTCCAGTTATCGCAAACACTTGATTGCAGTTGTTGCCGCCAAGGGTGGCACAACCAGTTATTAGGTTTAGGGGGCAATTACTTTTTCACATAAAGCCAGGCAGGTTTGGACAGCTTTTCTGCCTTAATAAATGTAACCATCATTTAAAAACTGCATTTTGTATTTACTCGGGTTATCTTTGTGTAATAATAAAATTTGTTTGATAATCTGAGTCATTTAAGTGTGACAAATATGAAAAAAATGAAAAAATCAGAAAGGGGGCAAATACTTTTTCACAGCATTGTATTTTTTTTACTTATTTTTTTTTTTTTTTTACACTTAGGCCTTATTTTTTGAAAAATTGAACAATCAGATATAATTTACAGTATAACAACCAAATGTTTTCCTTCTATTACACTATACATTGCCAGCAGCCACCTTCAGATAAGAGTGTTGTGCCAGTGTCATTCAGTGAAGTTCAATTATCAACGTTGAGCAATCACAAACCATCAAATCCAATATGAATCTTAATTATCACTCAATAGTCTATGCTAATAAGGGCAAGTGGAGGAATGGCAAAAATATTAACAATATGTTGATGCAGAAATGATATGTTGATGCAGAAATAATAACTGTGTTGTATTCTGTATGTACTGCATCATTATGAACAAGCTAACCAAGGGGTCGGAGTGAATGTATGGTGAAAGCTAAAGAAAGGCAAAATAAGTCAGTTATCAGTACCACGTAGAAAAACTGTGCTTTAGGATGGGCCTATGTGGCAAGAGAACAGGTTGCTGCCTCCCTTACGCAGAGCACTCACAGAGGATACCCTGCTGACCATACGTGAATTATCAAAAAACGGGTTAATTGGCGCTACCTGGAAAACCTAAATGCTAAGTATATACCGGAAAAAACCTTAGAGATGGTTTTATAATATTACAGTTTTACACTCCAATGTACATATCATCTCAATCAATATATAAAAGGGGGGTGCCCCAGTAGCTGGCAGCTGGTGGGAATGGGTAGGAAAAGTCCCAAGATCCCTACACAATAGGTTTTGTTGTTGTATATATGAGAATCGGATATACATTTTTTATATAAGATGTAGGCAGAGTGATATAAAGGTAAATTGCCTACGTTAGAGCAATATTGACAGAGAAGTTGGCCTGTGCAGGGCGCACAGCTGTCACATCCCCCATCTCGATACACGCTCTGGGTACAGTTGTTTTTAATCTGTTTTTCTGTCGGGAATCGTTGGTACCCTAGCCCAGTGCATAACTGGGTAGGAATACACACTTTTTTCTGGGACATTTGTTTTATTATGTTTTTTTATAAATAAAAAGTTTTTTTTTACGTTACTACACTATGGAAGGCCTTTTTTTATATTTTTGATGTACGAGGGCATTGCAGCATCTCCACCAACCAGGATACATCCGAGGCATCCACCGCAAGCAACAGGGAGCAGTGATTTCCATTTAAAGTATTACAGGCCCATTACCCCTGCAGGGGTACCAGGAGTCGGTGAGTAGGAAATCAGAAGGGGGAGCACAAAAGTCACCTGGCAACATTTTATGCACAAAAGTCACCCTTGGGAGCTCCTGACCTGATGCAGATATAAACTTATGGGACTATTGTATACCACTTTGATTCAATTGCTGCAGCATATGCTGGGTCCAGGTTTCACTATATGAACTGTAATGCACTCATATGGTTCACACTCCAAGCTTGATGTATGTACACTTATGGATGTGGCTGATGCAGCTATAAACCTATGGGATTAATATACATCACTTTGATACACTTACTGTAGCACATGCTATGTTTCAGTCTTATTGTATCACTTGAGTTGCACCTATGTGGCTGGTATAATTTAGAGTGTACCTAACTGGTTGATTGCTTGCCATTGCGGTATACAGTTATCATAGTGCATTTTAACACACACACAGTGAAACTTCTCTGTCAATATTGCACTAACTTAGGCAATTTACCTTTATATCACTCTGCCTACATCTTATATAAAAAATGTATATCCTATTCTCATATATAAAACAACAAAACCTATTGTGTAGGGATCTTGGGACTTTTCCTACCCATTCCCACCAGCTACCAGCTACTGGGGCATCCCCCCTTTTATATATTGATTGAGATGATATGTACATTGGTGTGTAAGACTGTAATATTATAAAACCATCTCTAAGGTTTTTTCCGGTATATGCTTAGCATTTAGGTTTTCCAGGTAGCGCCAATTAACCCATTTTTTGATAATTCAAAATAAGTCAGTTGCCTACTGCAGCCAATCAAGTTTCATCTTTGAACTGGGAAAGTGAACATAATTTAAAGTAGAACTGAAGGCAATTCTTTTTTTCCCAATTTTAATAGAGTAAAGGAGGGTTTTAACTAGGGTTGCACCGAGACCGGCATCGGTTCCGATACTAAGCATTTGCTCGAATATGCATGCAAATGCTCTGATACCTAAAATTGATACCATTGCAGTGCGATTTGAGTCCATAAAAAATGAATGGGCTCAAATTGCGTTGCAAAGGATTGCATGTGATTTGAACAGGAATGCGGTGCAATTCCTGTCCGAATCACATGCATTTTCCCACACTGCTCCTGTGTGAACCCAGACACGTAATAGTGACTATGGCCATGATTCACACAGGTGAGGTGAGGGAAACCTCATGTGATTCGGACAGGAATCGCACCACATTCCTTTTTAAATCACATGCAATTCTTTACAGTGCAATTTGAGCCCATTCATTTTGTATGGGCTCAAATCGCACCGCACGGTATCAGTAATTGATATCGGCGAGTACTTGAGGACAAGTATCGGTACTCATACTTGCTCTTAAAAAACAGGTATCTGTGCATCCCTAGGTTTTTTTCTACCATTTGTTTATATTAGGGAGATTTTTCTTCACTTCCGGTCCCATAGCCACAACAGGAAGTGGGAGAAAGTCCCTCCAAAGTGAGGGAAATCCCCAGTAATCACCAGAATTAGTATCTCCATTGTAAGATATATTATATATATTATATTCCCCAAAGTATTGGGACACCTGCCTTTACACTCACATGAACTTTAATGGCATCTCAGTCTTAGTCCATAGGGTTCAATAATGAGTTGTCCCACCCTCTACAGCTATTACAGCTTCAACTCTTCTGGGAAGGATGTCCATGAGGTTTAGGAGCGTGTCTATGGGAATGTTTGACCATTCTTCCAGGCTGCATTGATGGGCATTGGTGAGACTGAGTTGATTGCCACTGATGAGGCTGCATTGATGGGCACTGGTGATGCTGCATTGATGGGCATTTGTGAGGCTGAGCTGATGGACACTGATGAGGCTGCATTGATGGGCACTGCTGAGGCTGAGCTGATGGGCACTGATCAGGCTGCACTGATGGGCACAGGTAAGGCTGCAGTGAAGAGCACTGATGAGGCTGCATTGATGGGCACTGGTGAGCCAGGCAGTAACCAGCAAGTGAGTCTAAATCATACACCCCCACCCCATGATGCAGTGATTAGGCTAGACTTACTTTAAAATGTGGAAGGGGTTATCAAATTTACCTTTGGGCTGAAGCCCCTGGTCTTTTTCCCACCTAGCAACATTCCTGCTCAACTCTATCCAAAACTAAAAAAAAGTCTTGATTTAAGTTATACTTTAAACCCTTTTTGTCAAACAATGTCCATGCTTAATAAAATAACTGTGCTATTAGATATTTTCTGATTGTTTGCAAAGGAGAGACTCTTGATTAAAACTGCTGCATATATTTTATAAGATATGATCTGAAAATGGAATTCAATAGAATTTTCATGTCTATAGTCAACACAGAACATTCCATAATTGTGAAGTATGAAAATGTGCTTACTCTATCAAGTTATATAAAAATAATAAACTGAAAGCTTTCATTGAAATTGTATTAACTTTTTTTGCAGTGAAGCCCAACAGTAAAAAACAAAGACGCAATACCAGGTGTGTGTTCTGAGAAATAGTTTGACAATGTTTTCAACTGTGTACAATTGCTCTCTGAACTGTTTAATAAGCTATGCTGGTCCTATAAGAATCTCTCTCTCCTCCTCCACTAGGGGTATCCCCTCGTCCAACACCATACTACATAACATCGTACACGCTCAGTTTCCAGTGTTGTATTCCATTGCATGCAAGAGAGCAGAAAAGAGTGAAGATAGACATTAAGCCTTCCAATTGCCGGGGATGCCAGTAAGTATAGAAGTTATGTGGTTTTAAAACGATTCAGTATCTATCTATCTATCTATCTATCTATCTATCTATCTATCTATCTATCTATCTATCTATCTATCTACTATCCCCCCTGCACTCTATCTCTCTCTTTATACCTGTATTTATTTCTTATCCTCTCCTTATCTCTCTGTATATATTTTTTCTTTTTTTTTTTTTTTTTTATTGATGCCAGTATTTATTATACTTTATTTCAAGCATTAAACCAAACATATTCATTTCCGAGCTCTATTGAGAATTGCGCAGGCACTCTTCATTAAATAGTGTGTAAGTTTATTTAATGCATTAAAAAGAGAAACTTATTAAAACTAGCAATGAGGCTGAAGGATGTACAGATGCCCTTTCCACCCGGAAGACAGGATAGTATAGAAAGTGTGTTGATCAATCTGGCAAACCAATATATTGACAAAGAAATTGTAATTGGGACAATAACATATAGTGCAATTTCTGGCAGTAAAAGGAAACCGGCACTGCAACTGGATGCAGACCATGTTTGGAATATCAATCTCCTAATACAGAAAATGGTCAGATCCCCCAATTTAATAGTTTCTGGATAAGGTTGTGCGGTTGTATCTGGAAGAGGGGGGCACATTAAAGAAAAAAAATTAAATAGACTGTATATAATGTACTGCGGCCATAATTGGCTGCAAACACAACCTCCATCATAGACAGGCCAATGTACATCAGCTACTGGCACTGTCTGGTGCCTTGTTCCTCAGAGGTATAAAACAGTTGTTGCAATACATTCATTTGCCTTCAAATCACAGACTCCAAAGCATAGCGACTGCTTTGCAGATGCCAACGTCATGATAATTGAAATAACACAAGCCAGCAAATGTCAGGGACGAGAGAGCCAGAAGTCCAGTATTGGCCAGCTTGATCTTTGTATCTCCATGAACATAGTCAGTCACTACTTGTCCAAGACCCCAATGGCCATGCAGAGTGAGGGCAGCAGCCAACGAGTAGTCCATGGCAGCTCCTGGATACATGTAAGCGGCAGGGAGGAGACCCAGGAGGGCCACACTCAGCACTCTCTCCCCTGTCCAATGGAGGGAGGCGCCTTTGGATCCCGCCGCTTGTCTATTGGATGAAACATGGATTAGTGAACCTTGAAATGAAACACGATCTTGCGGTAAAACTGCCGCTGGTCTGATCAGGAAAGAATTCCCAAAAGCTCTGCCTCCCCTGCACAGCGAGCCCAACTTCAGCAGAGCTGCCATCTTGCCCAACACACCTGTATATATTTTTTCATCCATGTATCCGTTCATCCATCCATCCAATCTGTAACATTTTTCTTGTTCATTTCTATGCATTACTTAAGGTGTTTTATCCATTTTGTAAACCTATAGCCGTAATCATTTTTTTTTTAATGTATTTTGTGTATGCATTTTGTATATCCTTACCACTAACGAATTCATGGTATGGAGCCTTTGGGAGGTGGAGGTCAATAAATGCTTGGCTTACTTTTTAAAAGAAGCACAGTGCTTGTTTGAAAGGTTCGCCGTACATTCAAAAAGTAGCCAAACATTAATAAACCAAAATAAATTTGTGCATAATTCTTAAAGTGGAAAAAACCCTAATGATAACTATTCTTAAAATATCTCCCTCCAACACCTACCTATCCTGCCTAAACCTGTATAGAAACTATTGGTGTACTTTTATTTTCCATTCATTCTGGTCCATTCATGTGATCCTGCAGCTCATGGGCTCCCATTGCCCAGGCCATTGTTGGTGCTTTTTCCTCTCCCTGCAGCAGCTGCTTACTGACACAAGAGAACCAGAGCAAATCAAAAATAGGTGAGTACACAGATCTTTTTCATACTGGGAATAGTTACAGTGCCTTGAAAAAGTTTTCTTCCCCCTTGAATTTTTCCACATTTTGTCATGTTACAACCAAAAACTTAAATTTATTTTATCGGGATATCATGTGATAGACCAACACAAAGTGGCACATAATTGTGAAGTGGAAGGAAAATGATAAATGGTTTTCAATTTTTTTTTTCAAATACGGTAAATATGAAAAGTGTGGAGTGCATTTGTATTCAGCCCCCTTTACTCTGATACCCCTAACTAAAATCTAGTGGAATTAATTGCCTTCAGAAGTCATCTATTTAGTAAATAGAGTCCACCTGTGTGTAATTTAAACTCAGTATAAATACAGCTGTTCTGTGAAGCCCTCGAAGGTTTGTTAGAGGACCTTAGTGAACAAACAGCATCATGAAGGCCAGGGAACACACCAGACAGGTCAGGAATAAAGTTGTGGAGAAGTTTAAAACAGGGTTAGGTTATAAAAATAATACCTCAAGCTTTGAACATCTCATCGTGCACTGTTCAATCCATCATCTGAAAATGGAAAGAGAATGGCACAACTGCAAACCTACCAAGACATGGCCGTCCACCTAAACTGACAGGCCGGGCAAGGAGAGCATTCATCAGAGAAGCAGCCAAGAGGCCCATGGTAACTCTGGAGGAGCGCCAGAGATCCACAGCTCAGGTGGGAGAATCTGTCCACAGGACAACTATTAGTCGTGCACTCCACAAATCTGACCTTTATGGAAGAGTGGCAAGAAGAAAGCCATTGTTGAAAGAAAGCCATAAGAAGTCCCATTTGCAGTTTGCGAGAAGCCATGTGGGGAAACAGCAAATACGTGGAAGAATGTGCTTTTATCAGATGAGAACAAAATGTAAGTTTTTGGCCTAAAAGCAAAACACTATGTGTGGCAGAAAACTAACACTGCACATCACCCTGAACACACCACCCCAACCGTGAAACATGGTGGTGGCAGCATCATGGTATGGAGATGCTTTTCTGCAGCAGGGTCAGGGAAGCTGGTCAGAGTTGATAGGAAGATGGATGGAGCCAAATACAGAGCAATCTTAGAAGAAAACCTGTTAGAGTTTGCAAAAGACTTGAGACCGGGGGAGAGGTTCACCCTTCAGCAGGACAACGACCCTAAACATACAGCCAGAGCTACAATAGAATGGTTTAGATCAAAGCATATTCATGTGTTAGAATGGCCCAGTCAAAGTCCAGACCTAAATCCAATTGAGAATCTGTGGCAAGACTTGAAAATTGCTGTTTACAGTTGTCTCCATCCAATCTGACAGAGCTTAAGCTATTTTGCAAAGAAGAATGGGCAAAAATATCACTCTCTAGATGTGCAAAGCTGGTAGAGACATAACCAAAAAGTCTTGCAGCTGTAATTGCAGTGAAAGGAGGTTCTACAAACTATTTACTCTGGGTAGATGAATACAAATGCACGCCACATTTTTCACATATTTATTTGTACAAAATTTTGAAAACCATTTATCATTTTCCTTCCACTTAACAATTATGTGCCACTCTGTGTTGGTCTATCATATAAAATCCCAATAAAATACATTTCCCTTTTTGGTTGTAACGTGACAAAATGTGGAAAATTTCAAGGGGTATGAATACTTTTTCAAGGTACTGTATAGTTAGAGGCTTTTCTTACACTTGTATATCAAGCCAAACTTTTTTATTTTTGGGATGGGTTAAAAGAATCCCTGTTAGGTTCTTGCTGCTTTCCAGGGCATTGTTAGAGAGCAGAGGTTTTCCCTCTTGTCCTGGTGACAACACTATTAAACAGGTAGTGAGGAAAAATGGGCACACAGCAACAAAAAGCTGATAGGGATTCTGGTCTTCTCCTACTCTGTCTCAATAAAGAGTTTGTATTTCTGTCTGTGCTGCTCTCCTAGACAAATGCTAGCCTGACACGGCCAGCCGATTCCTGCTGAATTGGCCTAAATTCAAGCTGTAGGTGGCCCAGTTGGCACCACCCAACAATAAGCTTCAGTTAAAAAAATGTAAGGAGTCGGATGAAAATTGTTGGTTGAACAGTAATTGCATCCTACCATATGCAGTCACTGTTTGGGTTTTCTGACAGCCACTGGTGTCAGAATACTATAGCTGGAAGGGGAGATCTGTGCTGTTTAGTGGGCTGACCAAAGGAATTGAAATGTGTATGATTAGCCTGACCCTTAATTGCTGTCTCATGAAATAGCTGTCAGCAGGACAGGAAGTGAGGAAGTTTATTCCAAAGAAGAGGAAGGGAGGATGAAGGCTTGCAGGAGAGAGGGCAACAACAGCATTCAGGACAGTTTTTTTTTAACCTGTTAAATAATGTGTCTTCCCTTCACAGACAGATTGTCATACTATCCCTCTAAAAGGAGTGCATCTATGATGACCTTTAGCATTGGCAGCCCTCCTTGCTGTCCCATAAAGATAAGCAAGGAAACTGGGACACATAGCATCATTTACTGTATGTACACCGTTTTGCTTAATATTCTACGGAAAAGATTTCAGCTGTTAAATTATTGGCTGACGCTGAATGAACTTTCAGTTTCTGTGTTTAGACATTCATGAAAACTGGGGGAAAAGAATATAGGGTACTTACCTGTTGCCTACTTTTGTCTTTCATTTCCAAAGCTGCACTGTAAACATTTACTGTAGATATGGGAGTTTAGGTAAAGTTCTTTGTCAGTGGGCTTGTGTTGATGGCATCAATTTGACATCAGTTTAAAGGGGAACCTCACCTAAGGGAAGGTCTACTTGTCCTCCCCCTCTCTACTATTATTGGAAGTTTTTTTTTTTTTCTTGAAGCGGATACATATTTCTGCCACGTACCTGCTCCACTTCTGCTTGAAATGCCTAAGCAATCCAAGCAGTAGTTCAGTTCCCCCTCCTCCCTCCCACAACCTCCTGGGACATGTCACAGGCCCCAGGAGGCTGCATGTCCATTGACAAAGTGCAGCTCTACTTATGAATGCCCAGTGGGAAGCCAGCTGTGTAGCACCAGGAAGTCACAGCCAGCTTCCTACATCCAAGATGGCAATGCCAGGGACCTGAAGACCTGTTAAAAACTGGTCTGGGTGAGGACAGCACTGGATCATTGGAATGTTGAATGCATGCTTATTAAAAGTCAGCAGCTACAGTATTTGATGCTTCTGTATAAGTTGCTTCATCTTTCAGAATTTATTGACAGGTGCATCTGATCACCTCTGTTAATTATATGTAGGGGTAGATGACATCATAACAAAGATGGAAAACGCCAAAGTTGAGCAGTGGCTCAAACAAATCTGGCCCTAGGACCCAGCACAAGGATGTACGAGAGGCAGGCCAAGCAGTTCTGGGTGCTGAAAGAAAGCATGTGTGTTTGAGGCTGTTTGCTCTCTCGGGCTATTTTAAGACTCCCCTTAGTCAGGGGAATAGAAGCCACTGGCTGCACCCGTTGCTGCAATGACACCAGTTTCTCCAGGGAGCTCAGTGGAGGACTGATCTAGGGGAACACCACAACACCCCATAAAAAGTCAAATACGGAGAAAAATGGAAAGTCTGTGTCCTCCTGGGTGTGACAGAGCTTCAGAAGTCTCCATCTGCTTGGAGGATGACACTTCTCCTGAGGCTTTCCTCAACACTGAAGAAGTAGAGGAGCTGGCACAGAGGTATGTCTTGGGAAGTGGGGGGCATTCCACCTGTTACAGGATGATTGCGGAGGCGGGGGACCTGCCAAAGCTGAAACTTGAAAATCCCCTGAACATACTACAGTCTGCGTTTCCTTCCAGTGTATTTGGCTATTATTTCACAGTCTGCTCTGCCTTTGAAAAGGTTTATTCTATTTAAAGAGGCCTTGCAATGACAGCTGGGTTGTCTGCCTCTGCCCCTCCCCTGGCTTTCTGGAAGCTGCTGGTCTCCTAATGATCTAGTGCTGCCAGCATGTTGTATCATTGTGAAATACCTACTGTCCACTTTGCTGGTGGTGTAACTTAAATCAGCACTTATCCAGCTAACTGTGTGTCCATGTTACACGTCTGACCTTTGCGTATTCACTTAAAAAGCTTAATGTTTTATCAGTTTTCATTAAGTGGAACAGCCATCAATCTATATATGCACTGTCTATTTTTTCTGTCTGTCTATAAATGTCTCTCCGCCATCTCTCAAATCTTATAAACGTGAACAGCCCATGACACACATGGAATGATTCCAACATCTAAGTGAGCTTACAATCAAAATGCGGGTTGCGTTTGACATTGTGTGGAAATGTCTAAAAACTTAGTTCTGGTTGACTTTGATTCTGGTCCACTTTATATATGATGTTATCGGGGATTTATATAGCATCCGCATCTAGTACAGCACTGTGCAAAGTAAGAATGAACTACAACAATAACTGGCAGCTTTCAGGGCAGATGCTTAACACTTGAGATAATATAAGTATGCTGCTGCAGAAGTTAAATTAATGGTAGGGACTATGTTATAAATTAGGATAGTTCAGCAGTGGGGTTAAAGGTTTTGAGGTTCAGGTAGGGTTATAGGGTAGTAAAGTGGACCTTCTTTCCTCTTTCCATCTTTAAAGAATATTGCTCTTTCCCCTTCTCTTTTCAGAAAATTATAGATACCAATTTTTTTAAAATACCCTTTTCCATGGAATACAGCCAGTGCTTCCATCTTTCTCGCCAGGGCAAGAATGATTTCTTCCCCATGCCCAAAGTCTCCTGGGATACCCAATTTCATGCATCTCAGGAGTTTTTGGAGAAATCTACATGACACTGTGCATGCGGCTCAGTTCATCACCAGGGGGCCAGCTGCAAAAAACAGGAAGCAACAGCCAGCCTCCCGATGACATAAGAAGAGAACATTTTCTTGAGCCCCCCTCCATGCAATGCACCTGCTCTGAGACATACAATAAATAGCAGCTAGACTCAAAATCAGCTTGATGAATCAGATGAGGCAGCAATTGCGATTGGTTGCCAGAGGTTACCGTGTATCATTACCGCTCACTAACTGGCTGCTAGAGGTTACAGCACACAATATGGCTCACTGATTATTTGCTAGAGGTTACAGCACATCACTTCTGCTTGTTGATTGGTTGCTAGAGATTACTCTACATCAATACTGCTCATTGATTGGTTGGCAGAGGTTACTGGAGATCTTTACTACTCACCAATTGGTTACAAGAGGTTACTGCACATTATTACTGCTCACTGATTGGTTGCTAGAGGTTACTGCATCTGCTTACCCCTCAATGATTGGTTGCATGAGGCTAGTGCACATCATTACTGCTCACTGATTTGTTGCTAAAGGTTATAGCACATCATCTCATTGCCTGTACACCATGGACTGGGGTGGTGAGAGGACCCATCAATAGACAGAAAACTCCTAGGGATCCTAGGACTTCTGGGATCAGTGGCAATGCTGGGGGAGGGGGTGTGTGATCAGTGGCAATGCTGGGGGGTTGATGGGATTAGTGGCAGTGGAGGGATGATGGGATTGGTTAGGAGGCAGTATACTGTGGCAAATTCTGAATTATGTAGAGCAAAACTGGGAATCTTTGGCAAGTATATAGTGGGGGATTCTACACTGACCACCAATGTAATGGGGAATTTACAATTACCACCAATGTGAAGGGGGATTTACACCGACCACCAATGTTAGAGGGGATTTACACTGACCACCAGCGTAGGGGAAATTCTGCACTTACTACCAATGTAAAGGGAAATGTACACTGATCACCAATGTAATAGGAGATTTTACATCAACAGCCAATAAAGGGGGATTTCTACACTGCCCACCAATGTAAGGGAGGATTTACACTCACCAGAAATTGAAAGGGGGCTTCTACATGGACAACCAATGTAAGGGAGGATTTGACCACAAATGCAAGTTTGGATTTTGTTTTTACTGATTACCAATATAAGGAGGAGTTTCTACACTGACCACTAATGTAATGGGGATTTACACTGACCATTAATGTAATAGGAGCATTAACACTAACCACCAATGTAAGGAGGTATTTACACCGACCACCAATGTAAGGGGGACCTTCACACTGGCCACTATTGTGAATAAAAGGATTGTACACCATGCTCCAATGTAATGAGAAGATTTACACTGACCACCAATGTAAGTGAGACATTTAGCCTGCATTCACATTTGTGTGTCGGGAACGCATGCAAAATTGCTTTTCTGACACCACAGAAACATGCTGCCTTTAGCAGATACACAGCAGTGCCATTAATTGTTAATGACAACCTCACGCATCTGCTGAGATGTGCGTGTTCACATGCAGCAAAATTCACAGTGCTGTGGCACCATGTTATTTTGAAAAAGGGTTCCACCTCCAATTTGCTTACCTTTGCAGAACAGGCTGATGTTAGGTTTAAATTGGATGTAAACCCTCACATATACCCAGTGAAGTGAACAGCCTCTGATGATATACAGGGATGAAACAAATCTCCCTACATAAGTTTTACATGTATATCTGCTGTCTTCAGCTTTATATATTCCTTAGAAAGTTCAGATCATGTTAGGATATTTTCTCTTCCTGTTCAGCACTGCAGTGCAGCCTGGGCATACAGCCAAGACAGCTGATTGGAGGAAAAGCAAACGCTGTCTCTCCTCATAGGTAGAGACTTTCAGCTCTGTTTGTTGAATACAGTGCCTTGAAAAAGTATTCACACCCCTTGAAATTTTCCACATTTTGTCATGTTACAACCAAAAACGTAAATGTATTTTATTGGCATTTTATGTGATAGACCAACACAGAGTGGCACATAATTGTGAAGTGGAAGGAAAATGATAAATGGTTTTCAACATTTTTTACAAATTAATATGTGAAATGTGTGGCGTGCATTTGTATTTAGCCCCCTTGATCAATACTTTGTAGAACCACCTTTCACAGTAATTACAGCTACAAGTCTTTTTGGGGATGTCTCTACCAGCTTTGCACATCTAGAGAGTGAAATTTTTGCCCATTCTTCTTTGCAAAATAGCTCAAGCTCTGTCAGATTGGATGGAGAGCGTCTGTGAACAGAAATGTTCAAGTCTTCTCACATATCCTCAATTTGATTTAAACCATTCCATTGTAGCTCTGACTGTATGTTTAGGGTTGTTGTCCTGCTGGAAAGTGGACCTCAGTCCCAGTCTCAAGTCTTTTGCAGACTCTAACAGGTTTTCTTCTAAGAATGCCCTGTATTTGGCTCCATCCATCTTCCCATCAACTCTGACCAACTTCACTGTCCCTGCTGAAGAAAAGCATCCCCACAACATGACGCTGCCACCACCATGTTTCACGGTGGGGGTGGTGTGTTCAGGGTGATGTGCAGTGTTAGTATTCCGCCACACATAACATTTTGCTTATAGGCCAAAAAATTCAACTTCGGTTTTATCTGACCAGAGCACCTTCTTTCACATGTTTGCTGTGCCTCCCACATGGCTTCTCGCAAACTGCAAACGGGAATTCTTATGGCTTTCTTTCAACAATGGCTTTCTTTTTGCCACTCTTCCATAAAGGCAAGATTTGTGGAGTGCACGACTAATAGTTGTCCTGTGGACAGATTCTCCTACCTGAGCTGCGGATCTCTGCATCTCCTTCAGAGTTACCATGGGCCTCTTGGCTGCTTCTGTGATGCATGCTCTCCTTGCTCGGCTTGTCAGTTTAGGTGGACAGCCATGTCTTGGTAGGTTTGCAGTTGTGCCATTCTTTCCATTTTCTGATGATGGATCAAACAGTGCTCCGTCATATGTTCAAAGCTTGTTTTTTTTTTTTTGTTTTATAACATAACCCTGTTTTAACCTTCTCCACAATTTTATCCCTGACCTGTCTGGTGTGTTGTTTCTTGGCCTTCATGATGTTTGTTCACTAAGGTTCTCTAACAATCCTCTGAGGTTTTCACAGAACAGCTGTATTTATACTGAGTTTAAATTACACACAGGTGGACTCTATTTTCTAATTATGTGACTTCTGAAGGCAACTAGTTCCACTAGATTTTAGTTAGGGGTATTAGAGTATCAGACCCCTTTACTTAGTAAAGGGGTCTAAATACAAATGCATGCCACACTTTTGACGTTTATTTGTAAAAGATTTTGAAAAACATTTATCATTTTCCTTCCACTTCGCAATTATGTGCAACTTTGTGTTGGTCTATCACATAAAATCCCAATAAAATACATTTACATTTTTGGTTGCAACATGACCAAATTTGAAAAATGTCAAGGGGTATGAATACTTTTTAAAGGCACTGTACTTCAACTCTGTGCTAATCATCCTCCCCAACACAAAACTCTGCTTTTATCATATGTGACGGAGAACTTGTCAGAAGTTATCAGGCTGATAACAGAAGAACGGAGCAGGAGACAGCTACGGGACATAGTGTTCTGAAGAGAGACAAGAAAACACTGCAGATATGTTTCCAGCTCAAATTACATGAATCGGGTTTACATCCACTTTAATGAATACAGTTGTAGCCAGGACTTTCAAGCATGCCCGTTTACCTTCCCAGTGGGCAGCATTCAGCAGAAGTGATAGTGGATATGACCTCAGGGGGGCATGATATACATATGAATGCCGCCTCTATTTACATATCAATGCAGCTGGTCTGTGTCTATTTACATATTAATGCTGCCGCTATTTACATATCAATGCAGGTTATTTACATATAAACACAGGGTCTGCAGGTGAGTCATCTGTACATGGCAATAGGACAGAGCAGGGCAGCATTAGTAACAGAACAGAACTAACAGAGATATCAGGACAAAGCACGGGACTAAAACTTCAAGGGACAAGGGAATTTAAACTGGTATAGTTGGCAAGTATGAGGCAGGTTCTTTGGGCCCCACAACGATAGGGCCCAGGGCAGCTGCCCCTGTTGCCCTGCCTTAATAACAGCCCTGCATAGAGAGGAGGTTAAAGTAAACCTGTTATTGGTAAGAGCAACAGGTTCATTTTAATGGCAGCCACCACCAGCACTTATTTTCCTTCTCTCCCCTGTCAATACTTAAAGCTTATAAAGGCCCTGGGCAGGTTCAGTTTAAGAGTTAAGGGTTTATTTCAAGGGACAGGTTAGGTGTGAGGGTTCAGGTGGGAGGGGTGAGGTATTATTGTCTGCTTAACAATCGGGCATGGGTCAAAGGGTAGAGACACTTTGGGGAAAATACCTAAAATATCTATCTATCTATCTATCTATCTATCTATCTATCTATCTATCTATCTATCTATCTATCTATCTATCTATCTATCTATCTATCTCAACAGCAAACAGAATAAAAATAAATTAAACAAATGATAAAAGTATTCTATGAAAAAAAAATTATGCCGCATACACACGGTCGGAATTTCCGACAACAAATGTTCAATGTGAGCTTGTTGTCGGAAATTCCGACCATGTGTAGCCTCCATCGGACATTTGTTGTCGGGAATTAATTCAAAAAAAATTTGAGAACTGGATCTCAAATTTTCTGACAACAATATCTGTTGTCGTAAATTACGATCGTATGTACACAATTCAGACGTACTAAATTCTACGCATGCTCGGAATCAAGCAGAAGAGCCGCACTGGTTATTGAACTTCATTTTTCTCAGCTTGTCATGTGTTGTACGTCACCGTGTTCTTGGCGATCGGAATTTCTTACAACATTTGTGCGACCGTGTGTATGCAAGACAAGTTTGAGCCAACATCCGTCGGAAATAAATCCAGTATTTTGTTGTCAGAATGTCCGATCGTGTGTATGCAACATTAGGGTCCAGATCTATTGGGAAGGTTTACAGTAATAAATAGTATTAAGGTTTCACACTTTTCAAAATTTTTGCAAATTAACCTATTTTCCTCAGTCAGATCCAAAACCAAAACTCTTTATGAGAAAATATCTACAATATATGTGCAAATTTAAAAATTTTAGGTACCTAGTTAAAAGTGTACTGCTTTAGGTTCTTTGGTATCTTATAAATGCTCCCTGTATCAGTTTTTTTTTACTTTTTTTGACTAAACAGTTTTTGTTTTTTTTTTTACTTCAGTTTGAAAGATGCACTAGAAGATGAAGAAGTGAAACCAAAACTCCAATGTCTCATGTCCAATCCAGACTTCTCTATGGTGACAGTGCAATGTGAAGACAGCGGAATCCATTGGGAGACCACATCAAGCCGATGCTCCACTCCATGGGCATCAGAAGCCAGCACCACCTCTGATGTCTACAGCATGGAGAGTTCTTCCGCTGGAACACTACCTGGTAAAGTCATCTTCATCATGGATGAAGGAAAGTTGCGCAGGAAAAAAGTTAGGCCTTCATCCTCTGGAAAGTTTTCACGGCTATCATCACATCATAAGAAAAGTGGGGATAATCCCAAACCATCTGCTGACAGTGTGGGTGAATCTTTCAAGCAAGCCCTAGAGAAAGCTAAACGTCACCTGTCTACTCACACAGAAGAAGTCAGCACTACTGACAGCTCTGCAAAGTGTCCTGAAGAACATACAGTGCAGCATTCTAAAGTGCCAAATCTGGATGTGAGCACAGAGAACACAACACAAGAGGAGAAAATGAATCCAGTTAAAGCTGAAGCCACCGCTATCCCACCAGACAATCAAGAAGAGCAAGCAAAATGCACTAATGCAGGTAGGAAAGGTCAGTGTCCTAATTTTCCAAGTGCTGCTCATTTAGATCAATTTAACAGAACAAATGGGGTGAACACTAGGTGTCCTTTAAATATTGTAGAAAATTGCCTGTCAAAACAGTAATCCGCCATCTTGTCAGTTTCTGTTAATCACTATGAGGATTGGACAGTTCAGAGTCTGTTATCACAGGCAAGTAATTAGACATGGCTAGATCTAATTTATCATATTTATCTGGGATGGCAAGCTAACAAGGCAGTCTATTCTGGATACCTCAGTTGTCTAATACCCGATAGGTCACTTAATATTTTATCAGTTCAGACAGGGAACACTTATGATACAACTTTACAAAATCATCCATTTGTAATTGTCATCAGAAGCGTCTAATATCTTAATCCAAAGACACAAATACTGTAAAATGTACTTCCTTTATATTTACTGGGTAGGTGGACTGTTGAGTGTAAGAGGGTTTTGGAATTAAAAGAGAATTGCAGTCTAGATTAACATTGCCAGTGTGTGTAAATAATGTCATGCAAATTTGATTTCTCTTATTTAACTGTAAGCTGCAAAATGTTTTTTTCCTGAAGGTTACATTGGTGTATTGGATAGTTTGTTGTTAGCAAGCAAAATACATAAGATGATGGGCTTACAGTGGAACTCTACCGAAAACTTTTTCCTTAGTTTTGGGTGCTGTAGAGCAGAGTTGTATCCCCTGCCAGACCATTCACTGTTTTCTGCGACCATTATAGGGAGATTTTCTACTGGCATTCCTGAGATCTGGCGCCACCAATCTCCTAGTGCAGGATTTCTGGCACCACCAGTCTCCTAGTGCAGGGATTCTGGCACCACCAATCTCCTAGTGCAGGGGTTCTGGCACCACCAATCTCCTAGTGCAGGGATTCTGGCACCACCAATCTCCTAGTGCAGGGATTCTGGCACCACCAATCTCCTAGTGCAGGGGTTCTGGCACCACCAATCTCCTAGTGCAGGGGTTCTGGCACCACCAATCTCCTAGTGCAGGGGTTCTGGCACCACCAATCTCCTAGTGCAGGGGTTCTGGCACCACCAATCTCCTAGTGCAGGAGTTCTGGCACCACCAATCTCCTAGTGCAGGGGTTCTGGCACCACCAATCTCCTAGTGCAGGGGTTCTGGCACCACCAATCTCCTAGTGCAGGGGTTCTGGCACCACCAATCTCCTAGTGCAGGGGTTCTGGCACCACCAATCTCCTAGTGCAGGGATTCTGGCACCACCAATCTCCTAGTGCAGGGATTCTGGCACCACCAATCTCCTAGTGCAGGGATTCTGGCACCACCAATCTCCTAGTGCAGGGGTTCTGGCACCACCAATCTCCTAGTGCAGGGGTTCTGGCACCACCAATCTCCTAGTGCAGGGATTCTGGCACCACCAATCTCCTAGTGCAGCGGTTCTAGCACCACCAATCTCCTAGTGCAGGGGTACTGGCACCACCAATCTCCTAGTGCAGCGGTTCTGGCGCCACCAATCTCCTAGTGCAGGGGTTCTGGCACCACCAATCTCCTAGTGCAGGGGTTCTGGCACCACCAATCTCCTAGTGCAGGGGTTCTGGCACCACCAATCTCCTAGTTTAGAGGTTCTTAAACTTTCTAATCTGAGAAACTAAATAAGAAAGTTGTTATCATACTGGGAGCCAAAAAGAGAATTTCTAGGGCTTGTTTACATTAACCCACTGAGGAGCTATTCACAGTGTATTGCTTTTCAGAGAGCATTTGACAGTCAGTGAGGCCTCCTCACCGCCTATTTTAGTCCCTAAAAGGCCAGAGCACTGTGCTACAACCAGCGGCGTGGCCCAATTCCCTTGAATGGGTGACATTAGTTGGCTGGTACTGCCTGTCAAATGTGACAGGGGGGTCATTTGATCTTGTGCCATGATGCAAAACATTGCAGCTGCTGTATCTGTATACCCTTGTATGGCTGCCTTTGCAGCTTGTGGGGGGGGGGGGCGATTAGGAAGAGAGGTAAAAACGTGCCACATCTGGCTCTATTTCTGCAAGCTTGTAGTAAACCAAAGGGAAATAAAATCTTAATTGTACTTTCTTTTATCAATAGACATTTTTAACTAGTTTTGTGTCTCCTCACCTACTGTATTCATCTCACAATCTTGTCTAGGTAAATGTTTCCTGTCTGTGCTGTCATTCATAGTCAGTGGGGGGGGTTATCTACTAAAAACTGGAGGGTGCAAAAACTGGTGCAACTCTGCATAGCAACCAATATGCTTCCAGGTTTTATTGTCAAAGCTTAAGGGTACTTTCACACTGAGGCGGCGGGTCCCTTAGCGGTAAAGCGCCTCTAGTTTTAGCGGGGCTTTTACTGTTTTAGTGGCGCTTCGGAAGCGCTGTTCATTCATTCCAATGCGCAGGGGCGGTGTGGAAGCTCCCACACCACCCCAAAGATGCTGCTTGCAGGACTTTTTTTCCCATCCCGCAAGCACACCACCCCAGTGTGAAAGCACTCAGGCTTTCACACTGAGATGGCATGAGAGGCAGTTTACAGGAGCTTTACAGGCGCTATTCCTAGTATTAAAACGCCTGAAAACTGCCTCAGTGTGAAAGTAGCCATATGGAACAAGCTGAAGTTTGAAGCTGATTGGCTACCATGCAGAGCTAAATCAGATTCTGAGTGCTCCAGTTTTAGTAAATCTAACCCAGTGTGCTTTGACTCTCCATTGATCTGCTCCTCTAGTGGCCATCAGTGGAGCGATGTGTCAGTCTGACACACCGCTCCACCGATCTTGGTAAAGAGCCTCCAGCGGAGGCTCTTTACCACGTGATCAGCCGTGTCCAATCACGGCTGATCATGATGTAAATAGGAAGAGCCGTTGATCGGCTTTTCCTCACTCGTGTCTGACAGACGCGAGTAGAGGAGAGCTGAACCGCGGCTCTCCTGACAAGGGGGGTTTGCGCTGATTGTTTTTTAGCACAGCTCCCCCTCAGATGACCACACTGGACCACCAGGGACGTCACTAGGACCACCAGGGAAGTGGGCAACATGTGGATGGCCAGGTATGTACCCCATGGCCATCCACATGTGCAAATTATGCCCGATCTGTGCCAATCAGTGCCCACAAATGGGCACTGATTGGCACTAGTATGTACTAACAGGCATCAGTGATGCCCAACAATGCCACCCATCAGTATCATCAGTGCCACCCATCAGTGACATCAGTGCAACCCATCAGTGCCACCTGTCAGTGCCCAGCCATGTCCATCAGTGCCCACCTATCAGTGCCCATCCATGCCACCTATCAGTGCCACCCATAAGTGCCGATCAGTGCCACCCATAAGTGCCCATCAGTGCCGCCTATGAGTGCCCATCAGTGCCGCATACCAGTGCCAACTATCAGGTGGAAACTTCCCTGCTGTCAGAATACACAGATCAGCGCTGCAGGCTATATCCTGCAGCCTGATCGAGAGAAAATTTTCAAGCAGGGCAGTTGTACAGAAGTTGATCGGTAGATCGACTTCTGTGCAACCACAGTGCCCATTCATGGATCAAAATTCGGCTGGTCCCTGATTAACAGGCTAAATTTCTTTCCACCTATAGGCAAATGTATGCTCTTATCGAACTGAAAATTTAACAGGCAAAGTTTGTCTGGTTGTGGTGAAACTTCCACAATGCTCCTTGTAGCCAAACACCATATATCATGTTGCCTAGGTTTTGAGTAAAATAAAGCATATCAGGATGCAGGTTTTTTATAAATGGCAAAAAAGAGGTACTTTTTATTCTAGAATAGTATTCCTTTAGATGCATGTGTTTGCATAACAGAAATAAAATGCTCCCGTGGTCAGGTGTGGTGCTTAGAAAGAAGAAGAAAGAAGGACTCTTCTCTTGGCTAGATTCTATAGATGTGGTGCACAACCACATTTCTGCCCTCTCGGGACTGTAGGAATCCTTAAAGTGGATGTAAACCCAATGTCATCCTTTCTAAACTACTGCCATAGGGGTTATCTATAAAGATATACATGCCTCCTGCATGTATCTTTACCTGTCAAATGTCTCCCCTCTGTCTGTTATGAGACCCGAAAAACTGCAGATTCTGTGGGTGGGTCTGTTGTCTGGAGCTCGGTGGGTGGAGTTGTGATGTCAGTAGACTCCCCGCCCACCTCTACACTCCCCTTGTCAATATGCATTTTCTCTGTGTATTTCTTACACTGAACTTCTGCTATGATCTCTAACATACAGTGAAAAGACAGGAAAGTAACCACATGACTTCAGCATGCCAAATCATTCTGAGGTGTGGAACATCCAATCCTTGCAGAGCTGCTGAAGAAAGGAGTGGGAGGGAATTAAAAAATAATGCCTGTGTCTTAGGCTAGTGCACGAGATATGTAAATCACCTGTCACTCACAGCAAGGGGGAGGATTTGACAAAGTTTTTCTCTGTTTGTCAAGATTTATCTCACTGAACAATAAAAGAGGATTGCTCAGAGATGGATTAACTCTGTGTGGCAAGACTGGGCTCAAATGAAAGGAAATCTTATACTCTATATTATGACATAAAAAAAATTTTGGGTTTATATCCACTTTAAGAAAACAACAAAACAACAAAGGAGAGGGCGCACCGACAGTGCATTACCATAAATCCATTTTATTAAAAAAAAACTAGTAACTTGTTAGCTATTTCGAGATGTTATTTGGTCTTCCCTATTGTGATTTGAAGGCGCTCTCATCTGAATTTCTAGATATGCTTGTGCATGACATGCATTTGTGAGTATCTAGTTGTTACTATTTCTTCTTAAAAAAAATGATTTATGGTAATGCACTAGGTCGGCGAGACCCATACTTTGTTGTTTTGTAATGTTTTTGCATGAGTCGGTTTACAGTAAGTGAATTTAAACTTAAAGTGAATTTAACAATGCTAAAACAGGTATAAAGAACAAAAAGGTTAAAACCTTTTTTTTTCTTTAAAAAAGTACAGATGGGATGGCCCACTTGGTCTTTTCCTGATGTGACTGACTCTTCTATATTTCTTTAATGTGGTTTGCATAGCTCCCAAATGTCCCTAATTTGGAGGGACTGTCTCTCTGTGGAGACCAAACCCCCCTGTCCCTGGCCTCAGTTCTCCCTCTTTTTGGTCTGATGTGTACATCTCTATACAATATGTACTATTTTACAAAGCAAAAGTGTTATGCTGCACTGAATTTTTTTATCCAACCTCCAAATTACTACATCTGTTATTTTAAAAAGCCCATATAAAGGAAAATAGAGATCAGAAAAGCACTTGTGTGGTTTTGCCTACATATTGTGTGCTAGGTGTCCCTCTTTATCGTTTTTGAAAGTTGGGAGGTATGGGTTTGCATTTGCTTTATGCTTATTAACATAGAATAGTAAGAAAATTCTGGCCTCTTAAAGAGGAAGTAAAGTCTTCCTCTTTAATTGTACCTACAGGTATGCCTATAATAAGGCTTACCTGTAAGTACTGTAAATATCTCCTAAACTTGCACTGTTTAGGAGATATTTACTATATACGCTGCCGCCGATGCGATCGGCGCACACGCATTGAAGAAGCGGCCCGCTTGTGCCGTTTATTCAGGACTAGTGACTGGCGGCATCCACGCACATTCGCTGGAATGACGTCATCGTGGCTCAGGCCAATCCGAACGAACTGCGAACCCGGAAATAACTCCGGGAAAGATGTCGGCCATGTGAGCAGAATGTGGGTGGCACTGGAGGGCATCGTTCTAAGGTAAGTATTTCATATTGAGCTAGTTTGCGATGCATACAAGCTCGTTATGCCTTTGTCTTGCAGGGTTTTTTTCTGGAATTTTGTTTCGGAGGTTTACAACCTCTTTAATAATCATTTTTTTCAAGGTTGGTTTTGAAATTTCCTTCTGCTAGTTTAGTCATTCCCCTGTGTTCTCGATCTTAGCTTCATATTAAAAGTATTGCCTGGCAGAAGCTCATTCACGCCCTTAAAGTGGTTCTAAAGCCTAAACTTTTTTTCCCTAATGCATTTCCTGCATTAAGGTAAAAAATTGTTTAGGTCCTCACTTGATCAGTGTTGTGCTCATCTGTAGCGGTTGTCTTCTCCACCAGCTCTCACAGGCTTTGCTGAGGCGGGGACAGCCAATGGCCTCTGCTTCTATCAGTCAAATCCTGTGACGAGGGAGCCGAGGGGGGGGGGGCTGGGCTGGGACTGTCTGTGTCTACAGGATCGAGCCCACACAAGTAGCACTCAGAAGGGAGGAGTAGCCAGGTGGAGGGGGCCTGGCAAGGAGGTTTGGGGCCACTTTATGCAATTCCATTGCGCAGAGCAGGTAAGTATAACATGCTTGTTATTAAAAATAAATAAGACTTTACAATCACTTTAATGTATTAAAAAGTTTTCAGTCAAGTCTCCTTTTCTTGAGGCTTTACATGTTAATGGAGAACTTCACCCCCATATGTTTTTTCCCTCTTACCTTTTTTTGCTGTTATGAACAATTCACACACTCACCTGCCCAGCAAATACAGTGTAGTGTTTGTAGCCAGGGGTCAGGCTGGACTGCAAAAAAAAGAGAGCAAACGAAACGTTTTTTGAAGTTTTTGGTGGTGTGAGGTGGAGAGCAATGATGCCTAGCACATCTGGTGAGTGCAAACCAGCTTTAAGTTCTTGTAGGCTCTCCTAATTTGTTTTATCCTTCAGACCTTTCACCATTTTTGTTACCCGTCTCTGGACTTGTATTGTCTTATCAATATCTTTTTGTTAGTGAGGTCTCCAGAACGGGTCACAGTATTCTAAATGAAGTCAAACTAAAGATCTCTATAGGGGGATCAGGACCTACTTCTTTCTGCTGGTGATTCCTCCGATGATGGCACTCCAGAATTATATGCACTTTCCCTGCTGTATGGTTACACTATTTTCTCATTTTAAAAATATTTTAAATAAGAACACACACACTACTGTAGTTCTGATCAACACTGTACCCCCTCTATGAGAAAATTATTTTCCGCTAAGCTGGACTTAAATGAGTTCCGCAGGGACCAGCCGAATTTTGCTGCATGGCTGGTCCTGTTTGTGACCAGTTGATCTACTGATTGATTGCTCATAAACAGGCTTGCTGAAAAACTTTGGTTTAATCAGTGCTGCAGCAATGGTAAATGAAAAGAACTGCCCCGTGTATGGGCAGCTTAAGTGCATTTTTTTGCATTTAATATATAATATATATATATATATATGTATGTATATATATATATATAGTGTGAATTTTAATGATAGATCTACTGATTAGAAAATGGGAGGAGAGCTGCAATAGCTGAACTGTAGCATTCATAATGGATTGATGAGGGACTTGTTTAGCAATCAGAGAGCACAGCGGATGTTGTTACAGTATATTATCAGAGTGTATACCAGTACCACATGGGTTTACACTGATGCGGTGTGGGTAATTTGCACAGGAATCGCAGCACATTTCTGTGCGAATTACATGCGGTGTCTCTGGGGTGTGATTTGAGCCATAGATTTGTATGACTCATTTTGCATCGCATTTGCCCCAAACTCATACTGGACCCCTTTTTCTCCACATCAGAATCGGATCGGAGGGGTGTTTACACCCCTCCAATCCGTTTCTGCAAAATCGCACCGTGTTTTGCAAACTGATTGCAGGATGTTGTTAACTTCACATACACTCCACAATCATTTGGTGTGAATTCACATCTGGTGTGAATGGAGGCTGATAGAAAACAAAATGGATTCAAGAGATGTTGTTTACCTCAAATGGAAAACATTTGTTTTATGAACCAAGGGAGAGGCTGTTTTTACTAGTAGAGGCTCAAAACTTTGTGGAACAGCAATTTTATTTTCAATGACTTCTAAAACCAAAATTCGGAATCAGCTAAACATTTTGCATATTTATGGTACAAATGTGTATTCTTGTATACTTTAATTCTCCATTGAAAAGAGGGGTCTATAGCATTAATGTAGTTGCTTTATGGCCATTCTCATACTAATTACAACTCTTGGATTAAAAAAAAGAGGTTTGTTTTGAATTAGGTTTGTGTAGACAGACAGTACAGACCATTTACCATGCAGTATTTTTCTACAGTTTTCTATGCATTGACTGTCCTAAAAGTCAGTTGATATCCCTGATGAGCACAAGTTACCCTGCTTTTGTGCATTTTATGTTTCTAAAAACATACAGAGCACCATGAACTTATTTCAATGAGGAATGCAAATGCCTGACACTTATCCTGCATTTCCTAGTAATCCCATTTATATTAGCTCTGAGTTCTGTAAGTGAAACATATAGGAATGGTTCTGATCTAAGAAAAGTGATTTTTGCAGGTCAAAACTGCGTAACAACCCAGAATTGCATAAACTTCAAACATAGCACCATACGCATTGTAAATATGCAATGCAGACAAGCAGATCACTACATGTTCTTTATTATAAAAAGGTCAGTGTTGTCCAACTTAAATACAAATACACATCTAATTCAAAAAGATCAGGTTCTAAAAAGACATGCATAAAACAGAAATAATCCCCTTTCAGTAAGCATCATCCTCAGATACCCCTTCACTTACATGTGTACTACCTCTGTACCCCCTTTCACTCCAGCCTGTAATGAAGCAACATGTTGCCACAGACATGGCCTTGCAAAGGAATTTGGTAAGAGGCAGCAATAATAAACCTTATACTATACCCCTTCATCGGTGTCAGTATATAGCATATAGTATATCACATACAGCAATAATATCCCTCAGCATTGGTGTCAGTGTTACCAATAATAATCCCCCCTTCATTGGTGTCAGTGGTAATGTCAGCAATATTAACTCCATGGGTCAATTAAGGAATTTACATAGTATGTTCAGGATAGCTTTTACAACAACTCTGTGAAAATATCATATATTTTATTTATTCTTATCTTTTAGAGCCTGAAAATATAGAAAAGGACCCTGCATTAAAGCATGACAGTGCAACTTCTGCATCTTGTCCAGTAAAGGATTTGCAAGAGAAGAAAACCACAACTACAAATGCCAATGTTATAAATGCCAAAAAATATAAAGGACGTAATCCACAGTCATTAGTTGAAAAAAAAGCTGAAATAGTATCAAGTCAGCATGACATTGAAAAATATCCACCATATGTTCTTGAAGATTTAAGCAATGTTTTAGAAAACATAGCTAAACTATGTAATCCACGAAAAGATGGGCTGTCCCAAGTAAATGAGATACCTAGCACACAATCAAATGTGTTCAGTATTGTTTCCGATGGCTCAGAGATTTTAAACATCCTGGCTCCAGATCTTATATCAACAGTTGACCAAGATGCAAGTGAGGAGATGCAAGACAGATTGGAATACCTTGAAGAAAACCCCATGCTTATGCGAAAACAGCTTTTAGATGAAGATGATACACAATTGGTTACCATACCTGATGAGCTTGATCAGAAAGATAGCAAAACAGTAGAAGAAGAAAATGTGACAATCACACCTCCCGATAAATCTGCTCATGACATAGATTATTTTGAAAAGTTTACTTTGATTGATACCAAAATACCTATTGATACTGAATTAAAAACATTAAGCCAAGAGCCTGACATAGGCCATGATACAAGAATAGAAAATGGTCTTTCTGTTGAAAGAAAACCATCTCCCGAAGAGGACTACTATATGCTGCATAATCTGGATGAATCTTTCTATGGTGTGTCCTTTGAAAACTTGTCACACCATGGAGCTGGTCCACCATCAAACCTAGATGAAGATAAATGCAATCAAGATAAGGAGGTGAAGAAAACAAATGGAGCGACCTTATTTAATCCAGATGAAGGTGTATTGACCAAATCGTTCCTTTTCCCCACTTCTTACCCAATAAACCCAGAGCTTTTAGAGGAGCCTCCTGCTTTGTCTTTTCTTTATACAGATCTTTATGAAGAAGCAAGAGGATCTAAAACAAAACATGAGCATGACCGCTCAGATGCAGAAAGTACCACTTCTCTAGAATCATTTCATAGCAGAATTTCAGATGATGATGGCACTGGAATCTATTTTGAAAAATTTAATCTGAAAGATGAGATCCCAGCTGGTGCTGACCAATCTGACGAAGAAGAGTTTTACAGCGATGAAGGCAGTGAAGAGGAACAATATCTGAGCTATGAAGTTTTGCCCAAAGAAAATCTGGAATCTGAAACTAGGAAAGATAAAGAAAATACACCATCTGCTTTTTCAAAAATACCTACAAAGGAGACACCAACAAGGGAGCTTCCTGTTTCACTACAACATGAAATAGATTCTACAAATTTGTTGCAGGAAAGTGTTAATAACAGGGAAAATGTTGACACTATAAAAATAGAAGCACCAAAACCTAACATTACAAAACAGAAATGTATTGCAGATGAGGAAGAAGTTGATGAGACCCTGGACTATGTCATCATTTCTCCAGATGACCTTGAAGAGGATGACGTTTCTTTAAAAGAAATCACATTTGAAGATCAAGAATCTTTAGAATGTGGGAGTGACTTATTTCTGGATTCTGTACAAGAGGCCACACAAGAACAGGAAAATTCTGGCTTTGTGGTTATTGACCAGGAGATGCCACAAGATGATCTATCTAAGGAGGTATCTGAAACTTCTCTAGAAGAAGATAAAAAGGCTCAGATTGACACTTTCTGTAATACTTGTGAGATTCCTATAGTGGCTATTGATAACGTTTTTGGCGATCACAAAAACCATGATGTTACAACTTTGGAAAATTCTGTGAATTCAATGACGGTAAGTCTTTACTCTTAAACAAACAAATGCACATAATGGTATAAAAGTTTGCAAGATTAACTGTCTGAGAATCTGAATAAGTCTATTTGAGTTAGACAATAAAAAATGGTGTCACTTAACCACTTGCCGAACAGCTCACATACATTTACTGCGGCAGGTCGGCTCTCCTGCTCAAACCGACCTACCTGTACGTTGGTTTGTGCAAGGAGTATAGCGGGTGCGCACATGCCCGCCACGGGGGCATGCCTGCGGGTCCCGCAGACTCGATGTTCGCTGGCGCCCGCGATTGGTGTGTACAGAGGCAGGAAGGGGAACTGCCTATGTAAACAAGGCGATTCCCCGTTCTGCCTAATAACATGTCAGAGATCTTCTGTTGCCAGTCATCGGGAACAGTGATCTCTGTCATGTCCCAGTAAGCCCATCCCCGCTACAGTTAGAACACACCCAGGGAACACACTTAACCCCTTGATCGCCTCCTAGTGTTAACCCCTTCCCTGCCAGTGTCATTTGTCCATTGATCAGCGGATTTTTATAGCACTGATCAATGTAATAATGTCATTGGTCCCCAAAAAGTATAATTTGGGGTCAGATTTGCCCACCGCAATGTCGCAGTCCCGCTAAAAATCACAGATCGCTGCCATTACCAGTAAAAACCATTAAAAAAAAAAAAGTCCCTAAATCTATCCCGTAGTTTGCAGACGCGATAACCTTTGTGCAAACCAATCAATATACGCCTATTGCGATTTTTTTATTTTGCTAAAACTATGTAGAATAATATATATCGGCCTAACTGATAAATAAATTTTTTTTTATATATTTATTTTGGATATGTATTATAGCAGAAGGTAAAATTTTTTTTCTTTGAAAATTTTTTTGTTTATAGCGCAAAAATTAAAAATTGCAGAGGTGATCAAATACCACCAAAAGAAAGCTCTATTTGTGGGTAAAAAAGAACGTCAATTTTGTTTGGGTACAGTGTCGCAAGACCACACAATTGTCAGTTAAAGCAACGCAGTGTCGTATTGCAAAATATGGCCTGGTCATTAAGGGGGCAAATTCTTTCGGGGCTGAAGTGGTTGAATATCAAACTCCTTGCATTCATTGATGACTAACATGGTTTAACTTTTCGCAACTACTCTGCCAGATGCTGTAGCCGAATTTGACGCGGCACGACTTGCAGGTCGCCTCACCGAGGCGACCTGCACACGACTGCCGGGGCGACTTGCAAGACGACTTCTGTATAGAAGTCTATGCAAGTCGCCCCCCAAAGTAGTACAGGAACCTTTCTTCTAAGTCGGAGCGACTTGCGTCGCTCCGATTAGAACGGTTCCATTGTACAGAACGGGAGGCGACTTGTCAGGCGGCTAGGTCGCCTGACAAGTCGCCCCCGTGTGAACCGAGACTTACTAATAAACAACAATAAATAAAATCTGTGTAGAGATAAATATTTAGTCTGCCTTTACTAACCTCCTCCTAAAATGCTAGTTTCCTGGCATTCTCTTCATGCAGTACTTTTTGAGCTACTCAACTCAACCAGAACAAGCAGAATGCACCAAATCAGAAATATGAATTTAAATATTTGTTGAATATGACCTACACTGGCAAGAAAAAGTATGTGAATCTCTTGGAAATAACTGGTTTTCTGCAGTAATTTCCCATAAATTGTGATCTGATCCTCATCTAAGTTACAACAATAGACAAACAATGTGCTTAATCCGATAACACAAACAATTCAAATTTCACGTGCTGGAGGTGAATTTAAGTCAACCCTTAGGGTTAATACTGATCAAACTTCATTTGGCAGCGATGACTTCAAGTAAGCACTTTCAGTAGCTCTGGATTAGACCTGCACAACGTTCAGGAGGAATTTTTTGACCATTCCTCTTTACAAAACTGCTTCAGCTCAGACACATTTGTAGGATGTCTGGTGTGAACGGTTGTCTTGAGGTCATAGAACATCATCTCTATAGGGTTAAGGTATGGGCTCTGACTGGGCCGCACCAAAAGGCACAATTTCTTTTTCTGAAGCCAGTCTGTGGGGGGATTTACTTCAGTGCTTAGGGTCATTGTCCTGCTGCAACACCAAACTTATACTAAGCTTCAACTGGTGGACAGCCACCCTGATATTATTCTGTAGGATATTTTGGTAAACTTCATAATGTTCCTTCTACCATACTTGACTGATGTTTTGATGCTGGTAAACTGTGCCCTTTTTACACCATAAATAGTGCTGAGTAATTTTCCATAAAAGTTCAACTTTTCCAAATAGCGTTGCAGTTTGCCAAGGCCCTCTTTGGCAAACTTCAGGTGTACAGCAATTTTTTTGGGAGAACAGCAGCTTCCTCCATTGTGTTCTGCCATGAACACTCTGCTTGTTCAAAGACATAAGTATGGTAGTCTCATAAACAGGGATGTTTACCAGTTACAATAATGTCTTCAAGCCTTTAGCTGTTACATGTGGGTTCCTCTTTACCTCATTGAGGATTCTGCTTTGTGGCTTGGGAATCATCTTGGCTGGGCCCCCACTTCTAGGAAAAGTAGCCACAGTACTAAACTGTCTCCATTTATAGACAATTTGTCTAACTGTAGACTCATGGATGCCTAAACACTTTGAGATTGCTTTGTATCCCTTTCCAGCTTGTACAGATCAACTACTCTTAATCATACAGTCAGGTCCATAAATATTGGGACATCGACACAATTCTAATCTTTTTGGCTCTATACACCACCACAATGGATTTGAAATGAAACAAACAAGATGTGCTTTAACTGCAGACTTTCAGCTTTAATTTGAGGGTATTTATATCCAAATCAGGTGAACGGTGTAGGAATCAAAACAGTTTGTATATGTGCCTGCCACTTTTTAAGGGACCAAAAGTAATGGGACAGATTAATGATCATCCATCAAACTTTCACTTTTTAATACTTGGTTGCAAATCCTTTGCAGTCAATTACAGCCTGAAGTCTGGAACACATAGACATCACCAGACGCTGGGTTTCATCCCTGGTGATGCTCTGCCAGGCCTCTACTGCAACTGTCTTCAGTTCCTGCTTGTTCTTGGGGCATTTTACCTTCAGTTTTGTCTTCAGCAAGTGAAATGCGTGCTCATCATCGGATTCAGGTCAGGTGATTGACTTGGCCATTGCATAACATTCCATTTCTTTCCCTTAAATAACTCTTTGGTTGCTTTCGCAGTATGCTTCGGGCCATTGTCCATCTGCACTGTGAAGCGCCGTCCAATGTGTTCTGAAGCATTTTGCTGGATATGAGCAGATAATATTGCCTGAAACAGTTCAGAATTCATCCAGCTGCTTTTGCCAGCAGTCATATCATCAATAAATAAAAGAGAACCAGTTCCATTGGCAGCCATGCATGCCCACGCCATGACTCTACCACCACCATGATGAGGTGATATGCTTTGGATCATGAGCAGTTCCTTTCCTTCTCCATACTCTTCTCTTCCCATCACTCTGGTACAAGTTGATCTTGGTCTCATCTGTCCATAGGATGTTTTTCCAGAACTGTGAAGCCTTTTTTAGATGTTGTTTGGCAAACTCTAATCTGGCCTTCCTGTTTTTGAGGTTCACCAATGGTTTACATCTTGTGGTGAACCCTCTGTATTAACTCTGGTGAAGTCTTCTCTTGATTGTTGACTTTGACACACATACACCTACCTCCTGGAAAGTGTTCTTGATCTGGCCAACTGTTGTGAAGGGTGTTTTCTTCACCAGGGAAAGAATTCTTCAGTCATCCACCACAGTTGTTTTCCGTGGTCTTCCGGGTCTTTTGGTGTTGCTGAGCTCACCGGTGCATTCTTTCTTTTTAAAGATGTTCCAAACAGTTGATTTGGCCACACCTAATGTTTTTGCTATCTCTCTGATGAGTTTGTTTTGTTTTTTCAGCCAAATGATGGCTTGCTTCACTGATAGTGACAGCTCTTTGGATCTCATATTGAGAGTTGACAGCAACAGATTCCAGATGCAAATAGCACAATTGAAATGAACTCTGGACCTTTTATCTGCTCCTTGTAAATGGGATAATGAGGGAATAACACACACCTGGCCATGGAACAGCAAAGCAGCCAATTGTCCCATTACTTTTGATCCCTTAAAAAGTGGGAGGCACATATACAAACTGTTATAATTCCTACATTGTTCACCTGATTTGGATGTAAACACCCTCGAATTAAAGCTGAAAGTCTGCAGTTAAAGCACATATTGTTTGTTTCATTTCAAATCCATTGTGATGGTGTATAGAGCCAAAAAGATTAGAATTGTGTCAATGTCCCAATATTTATGGACCTGACTGTTTGTCTTCGGAGAGCTCTTTTTTGCGTGACATGGTTCACATAAGCTGATGCTTCTTATGAACAGCAGTCGTAAAATGTTTGAGTGGCTTTTATAAATCAAAGTAGCTCAAAATCACACTTCCAAACTCATTTAATTTATTGGACTCCAGGTGTGCAAACTACTGACCCCAATTAACTTTGTCTATAGGTTCACTTACTTTTTCCTCCAGTACTGTGAGGCTGGATTCACATACAGTATGCTGCGGCCACGGGTTACAGCATGGGGTCCGGTGCGTCCCTGTTCACCGATCCAGGTGCAAATCAGGTCTAAATTTTTGCCTGAATTTCCACCTGAATCAGGACCAAAGACTCACAGGACCCTTTTTAAATGCGGACCACGGCTGCCTCGGTGCTGTGTGAACCGACTCCATTGAGAACCGGTCACACTCTCCTGTCATGCGAATTGGATGCGGAGAAATACGCATTCAATTTGCATATGTGTGAACCCGGCCTAAGAGCCCATTCACATAGGGGCAACACGACTTCCAGCGTGACTTTGGGAGGCAACTTGGACACGACTTGAGTATCACAGTACGACTTGGAGCAACTTACAACACAACCTGAAGTCGCCTCCAGGACAGGGATATTTACAAGTGGCCAATCAGAGCTTATCAGCTGTGTGTGAGAAGGAGGGGGCTGGCTGTTTAGTGGAGTAAATTACTTTGCTTCCTGTAAAGTTGCCTCATTATGAACAGTGATCAGACTTGGAGGCAACTTCCATTGAAATCAATGGGTACAAGTTGCCTTCCAGTCGGATTGAAGTAGTACAGGAACCTTTTCTGAAGTCGGAGCGACTGAAGTAGTGTGCATTAAGACGGATCCATTCACTTACATTGATTTTTTCATGTAGCGCAACTTGAGGCGACTAGGGGCGACTTGAAGTCGGATCCAAAGTTGCCCCTGTGTGAATGGGCTCTAAATGTTTATACGTGTGTTCAATAAAGACACCAACAATTAGAAATGTCTGTGTTTTATCAGCTTAAGCACACTGTGTTTGCCTATTGTTGTTAACCAATAAAATTACTAGGCCATAATGCTTATAGCGTATTGCATGCCCCTTTCCTTTAAGCCCACTAAAAAATACATTTTTCAATTTTAGGCAATTAATTCAGCCTGGCCACTTTCTGGCTTTTCTAAAACTTTCAGGCATTCCCATAGGAATTCTCCATACCAACACAGCACCATACTACTTGTGGATGTGAGATCTTATCTTTATGCACTGAAGTTTTCTGTCCCTGCTTGCTGTTCCTAAGTAGAAAACAAGAAACTATGCAACAATATTGAATGGCGCAAAACATGTTATTATTCCAGGAGGATAAGGGGCCATGTCCTTACACGTGTCCTTCCTAATTCACATGTTTTAAATTGGCCATGGTGCAATAAGGATACTACTGATACATATGGCAGGGATCCCATGTGCTCCAATTAGCAGTGGCTGCTCAGTTTGCACAATTCAATGACAGGTTGGAAGGAGCCAGGGCTACCTGAAGATGTATGACCTGCACATCTAATAATTACCTGCATTTAGGGACAGATGTTCAGCCGGGCACAATCGGTCTGCATTCATGGTCAGACATCTGTCCCCGTTGAATGTGCTGATACATGTGGATGCATGTTTACAGCTGCAGGCAGCCCAAGCTACTTTCAGCCAATTGTAGACATTAGCTTGCAGCAGAATCTGACCAGTGAAAATGTTTTCACTACTTACCTGTTTGTCATGCAGAAAAGGTATTCCCAGAACACATCCTGCAAAGCCTTTTTGCTGTTTCTCACACACAACAAGACTGATTAATTTTTCTGTCAGTATGGAATTCTATTTAAAGCCAATACAATCATTTCATTCTGGATAGAATGGTTAATGGTAAAAGCCTTGCCAGTTTTTTTTTTTATTTGTCATTTGTGTCCCATTTGAGAGATTTCCCTTTGATTCCTGTTTTATAGACACGACTGGAAATGAAAGAAAGTTCTCCAAAGTGAGCTAATTCCTCTCTTGGACAGTTGTCAAGTGTTCCCATTGGGAGATTCCTTCTCTATTGCTGTTCTGGTGACAACATTTAAAAAAAAGAGAGTAAATCTACCTAATTTTGGATGCATACAACAATGAAAACCTGAAAGGGGTTGCAACCCACTCTCTCAAAACCAATAAAAAAGTTTTGATTTTACAAATTCATTAAGTTCATGGCGAAGTCACATTTTTTTGTGTTGATTGCAAGCCTTAAAGGTTTTCAACAATAATAGAGACATGACATCTTGGCTTAGTGAGTGAGTTGAAGCTGAGCTAACTTCAATCATCCAATCAGTGCAGGCAAAAATCTTTTAAACTTTTCCTTGCAAATGATTGGGTGTGCTTTGCAAAGTGAATTTTTCACTTCATTCAGAAAGCTAGGTGGAAATTTACAAATTTGCAAAGTGAACATGCTCTGCCCCTTCAGTAAATCAACTCCATTATATCACAAAGAGAACCATGCAGTACTTCATCATTAATAGGCTGTGCTAGGAATTGAGTACATTGCTAAGGTTGCCTCACATTTATATGTATACGCAGTGGGTTAAAAAAAAAGATAACATACACACATTTATATGAAAAACCAACTTATTTTATGCTTCCAGAGTAATTTGGAGAAACTGCTAGAGAAGCTGCAAGAAAGCTCCTTGAAAACTGAAGAATTTGTTCCCAGGGTGGAGGCGTTGTTTAATGAAGTTGAAGTAAGTGTCTGATCATTTGACATATTTTTATTGGAACAAAAGTAGCTGTGATAAGTAAAGCTGTATCTGCAAAAGTAGGTTTAGGGTATTTTCCTGAACTGAGGAAATAAGAATGAGAAGGAGCACAAACAAGCTGATAGGTTCATATCTTCTCTTTTTATTCACAATGAAAGGTTGAGAGGAGGTTTCCACTCCAGTGCCGTATATTACTATATCAATAGATCTTTGGTCTCACCTATATTTAAAATGGATCAAAGTCTTTACCAAGTAACTACAGACCTGTTAGTTTAACTTCTATAGTTGGGAAGATACTGGAGGACCACATAGATGAGTTCTTGCTGGAAAAAAAAATATTTTAAGTAACAGACATCATGGATTCGTGAAAGACAGAAGTTGTCAGACAAATTTGATTTCTTTTTATGAGGAGGTAAGCAGTGGCAGCTGGTGGTAGCAGCAAACAATCCACCTGACTACACCCCCCCAGCTGGTCGGTCGGGTCACAGGTACCCCCCCCCGCCGGTCGGTCGGCCACCAGCCCCAAACTCACCCCATCTAGGCTGCGTGCACTGCTTCCTCCGGGCGGCGTCTCCACCTCCTGGTGCTTCACAGCAGCTTCCCCTACGTCTCCTCCCTCTTCGGCGGCCAATAGGATCGCTTCTCCTCTCGGCCAATTGGGTGACGGATCTCAGGACCCACTTTCTGATTGACCGGGAGGAGAATCAGGAAGACAATAGCGAATATTATTTCACTATTGTCACACAACTGGTTGGCCCGGAGTGCAGTGCTCTGCGCCCCGAGCCCACCCTTTTTTTTAAGCCTCTGGCTCTAATCACGTGCTTTAAAAAAAAAAAAAAAAAAAACCCCATTGGAATCCATGCGTCAGGTGGCCCGCATATAGATTAGGGGGCCGGACGCATGGATTAGGGAGGCGGCGCCCCTGCGCCCTGTATGGACGGGCCGCCACTGGAGGTAAGTAAAACCTTAGACAGAGGGGTGGCTGTGGACATAGTATACTTTTGCAAAAGCGTTTGACACAGTTCCCCACACACGACTAATGTGTAAGGTAAAGTCTACAGGCTTGGAAAAATCAGTTTGTAAATGGATAGAAAACTGGCTAAAAGACCGTATTTAGATAATAGTGGTTAATAATTCTTACTCTGAATTGTTTAGGGTTGTTTAGTGATGTACCCCAAGATTCAGTGTTGGGACCCTTACTTTTAGAGTGCTTTCACACTGAAAGCGCCCGGGCGTCGGCAGTAAAGCGGTGTTTTAGCAAGGCGATTTGGCCGCTAGCGGGGTGGTTTTAACCCCCGCTAGCGACCGAAAAAGGGTTAAATCCGCCCGCAAAATGCTGCTGCAGCTGCGCTTTGCCGGCAGTATGGCGGTGCTGCCCCATTGTCTTCAATGGGCAGGAGCGGTGGAAGAGCGGTGGAGGAGCAGTGTATTCACCGCTCCTCCACCACTGCAAAGAAGCTGCTGGCAGGACTTTTTGTGACACCCTGCCAGCGCAGCGCCCCAGTGTGAAAGCACTCGGCTTTCACACTGGGTTTGCAGCTGAGGCTTTTTTCAGGCGCTATGCAGGCGCTATTTTTAGCGCTGTAGCGCCTGAAAAAACGCCTCCAGTGTGAAAGGGGTCTTAATATATTTATAAATGATATAGGGTCTGGAATTAAAAGTACCATTTCAGTCTTTGCAGATGACACCAAGCTATGCAGTGGAACGTCCTTTCAGGATGTCTCCAACTTACAAGCTGACCTCAATTCACTGTTTAATTGGGCAACTGTGAGGCAAATGTTGGGGGCTAAGAATATGCATGCATCATACATACTAGGGGGAGTACAACTGGGGAATACATAGTTGAGAAGGATCTGAGTGTTCTGGTAGATCATAAGCTCAATAATAGCATGCAATGCCAAGAAGCGGTTTCCAAAGCATGCAAAGTATTTTCTTGTATTAAGAGAGGTATGGACTGCAAACAGAGAGAGATATCATTTTGCCCCTGTACAAATCATTAGTAAGACATCATCTGGAATATGCAGTTCAGTTTTGGGCACCAGTTCTCAAAAAGGATATCGGGGAACTGGAGAAAGTGCAGAGAAGGGCAACCAACTGATAAGAGGCTTGGAGAAGCTCACCTATGAAGAAAGATTAAAGGGGATGGGGGGGATATGGTCAACATGTATCCATACATAAGGGGTCCATATAGTGAAAAAGTCAAAGAGATATCAAATAAATGCTTGGATATAATATGATTTTCATGTAGTCCAATTCGTAGGGAGTCTATAGCAGACAACTGTGGCACCAGTTTATCATATTGGAAAGAAAAGCAATCTAAAAAGATATTCTAATGCCGTATACACACACACGAGCGGACTTTTTGACAGCAAAGGTCAGACAAAACGAATCCGCCGGACAATCTGATCGTGTGTGGGCTTCATCGGACCTTTGCTGTCGAAAAATCAGACGGACTTTAGATTTAGAACATGTTTCAAATCTTTCCGATGGACTCGAGTCCGGTTGAAAAATCCGTTCGTCTGTATGCTAGTCCGACGGAAAAAAAAACGACGCAAGGGCAGCTATTGGCTACTGGCTATGAACTTCCTTATTCTAGTCCCTTCGTAAGTCATCACGTTCAAACCAACGGACTTTCGAACAGACTTTAGTCCGTTCGTGTGTGGGCAAGTCCGGTCGTTTGAAAGTCCGTAGTAACTCCGTCGAAAGTCCGTCGGAAAGATTGTGTGTATGCGGCATAACTGATGTTTTTTCTGAGATCTGTTGGCCAGCAGTGTCTGCAGGTACCCACGACCACAAATATGAACATGTTGCTAATCAAGTCTTTCCAATGATGCTAAGTTTTGTCTTTGGTCAGCTTTGGAGAATGTTGGTCTAAAGTGAAGAGAGACCCTTATGTTTCTGGGTGTCTTAGGGGACTATGAGTATTATCAGTGACATTTTAAACTATCTTTATAGAAAAACTGTACAGAAGGTGAGAAGAGTTTGGCAGAACAGAATGAAAAGATGATAGAAAAAGTGATTGCCCAGCATAAGGAAAAGAGGGAGAGCTTTCAGGAAGTAAAGAAGATGAAGATGGATTATTTATATGACCAGATGGTCAGTTTCCAGCAAAATGTGGATACAGCAAAAGAAGTCCTGGAGAAAGCAGCCAAGGACCTAGATGAACTGGATGCTATTGCTTTTCTGGTGGTAAGTCTTCCAAATGTGTTTGTGGTTTTCCTTATTAGAGGTTTTAAAGGCTTGTGCAAGCAAAACCCATCAGTAGACTGCTCATTAAAAACATAACCAGACATAACAGTGTTTCGCCTGTTTGTACTCTTTTCTCCGTATCTGTCAATCGCTGACCACATACGTTGTTTTCCTTTCTATGAGTAATAGTACATTGTATTGTAATCGCAGAGAACAGAAGGCAGCAGAATAACATTTACTTGGCCACTTTAGTGCTAAAATCTTAGAATGTTCATCTTCCAGACCTTGCTGTAAAAAACATTTGTTTCAAAAAGGAGAACTACAGCCAATGAAGTAAAAAACAAAATTTGAAAAATACATGTGAATTGTTTTACCTGCCAATATATTGGTCCATGTTCAGTTGCTCTTGATATGCACGCTTTCTTTTCACACTGCATAGGCAGGATAACTACACCACTATTTACTACTGCATCTTCCCATGTCACGTACTCACCTTTTGGACCATGAAAGTTCATCATAAACCCAGACTTAAATTCCAACTGAATTTACATGTAAAATAAATGATCTAAACTGAAGGTACAATAAAATAACCAATTGCAAATGTCTTATGCCGCGTACACACGGTCGGACTTTCCGGCATACTTGGTCCGGCGGACCAGAGTGTGCCGGACAATCCGCCCGTGTGTGGGCGGCGGCGGACTTTTCCGGCGGACTTCTTCCCAAAAGCCCGCCGGACCTAGATTTTAAACATGTTTGAAATCTTTCCGTCGGACTCAGTTTCGGGCGGAAAGTCCGCTCGTGTGTGTGCTGGTCCGACGGAAAGCCCGCTCGTGTGTAGGCTGGTCCGACAGACCAAATACGACACGAGGGGATGGTATTGCATCTCGCGCTCGCTGCAATAGGAAAAACAAATCTTCCTATTGCGGCGAGCGCGGGGCATACCAGGCCCTTAGGTCTGGTATGGATTATAAAGGGGAACCCCGCTACGCCGAAAAAACGGCGTGGGGTCCCCCTAAAATCCATACCAGACCCCGATCCGAGCACGCAGCCTGGCCGGTCAGGAAAGGGGGTGGGGACGAGCGAGCGCCCCCCCCCTCCTGAACCGTACCAGGCCGCATGCCCTCAACATGGGGGGTGGGTGCTTTGGGGGAGGGGGGCGCCCTGCGCCCCCCCCCCCAAAGCACCTTGTCCCCATGTTGATGAGGACAAGGGCCTCTTCCCGACAACCCTGGCCGTTGGTTGTCGGGGTCTGCGGGCGGGGGCTTATCGGAATCTGGGAGCCCCCTTTAATAAGGGGGCCCCCAGATCCCGGCCCCCCACCCTATGTAAATGAGTATGGGGTACATGGTACCCCTACCCATTTACCTAGGAAAAAAGTGTAAGTAATAAAACACACTACACAGGTTTTTAAAATATTTTATTAAACAGCTCCGGGGGGGGGATCTTCCTCCGGCTTCGGGGGTCTTCTTCCGGCTTCGGGGGTCCCTCCGCTTCATCTTCTCCCGGCGTCCGGTTGGTTCTTCTCCGCTCTCCGGCCTCTTCTCCCGGTGTCGCAGGTCTTCGGCCGGCCCCTCCGCTCTCTTCATGTAGCTCTATTGCGAGCGGAGGTCCGGACTTCTGGGCTTCTGGGCTTCTTGGCTTCTCTTCTCTTCCCCCAGATGTTGACACGACGCTCTCTCCGGCTGGACTGGTCTCTGAGGGCTGCGTTGTGACTTATATAGGCGGAGACCCCGCCCCCATATGATGTCACAGTCCCTGGGCATGCTGGGACTGTGACGTTTTAGGGGGCGTGGTCGACCACGCCCCCTAAAACGTCACAGTCCCAGCATGCCCAAGGACTGTGACATCATATGGGGGCGGGGTCTCCGCCTATATAAGTCACAACGCAGCCCTCAGAGACCAGTCCAGCCGGAGAGAGCGTCGTGTCAACATCTGGGGGAAGAGAAGAGAAGCCAAGAAGCCCAGAAGCCCAGAAGTCCGGACCTCCGCTCGCAATAGAGCTACATGAAGAGAGCGGAGGGGCCGGCCGAAGACCTGCGACACTGGGAGAAGAGGCCGGAGAGCGGAGAAGAACCAACCGGACGCCGGGAGAAGATGAAGCGGAGGGACCCCCGAAGCCGGAAGAAGACCCCCGAAGCCGGAGGAAGATCCCCCCCCCCCGGAGCTGTTTAATAAAATATTTTAAAAACCTGTGTAGTGTGTTTTATTACTTACACTTTTTTCCTAGGTAAATAGGTAGGGGTACCATGTACCCCATACTCATTTACATAGGGTGGGGGGCCGGGATCTGGGGGCCCCCTTATTAAAGGGGGCTCCCAGATTCCGATAAGCCCCCGCCCGCAGACCCCGACAACCAACGGCCAGGGTTGTCGGGAAGAGGCCCTTGTCCTCATCAACATGGGGACAAGGTGCTTTGGGGGGGGGGGGCGCAGGGCGCCCCCCTCCCCCAAAGCACCCACCCCCCATGTTGAGGGCATGCGGCCTGGTACGGTTCAGGAGGGGGGGGGCGCTCGCTCGTCCCCACCCCCTTTCCTGACCGGCCAGGCTGCGTGCTCGGATCGGGGTCTGGTATGGATTTTAGGGGGACCCCACGCCGTTTTTTCGGCGTAGCGGGGTTCCCCTTTATAATCCATACCAGACCTAAGGGCCTGGTATGCCCCGCGACGGGGCTAGTAAGGTGTCAATCTCGCCGATAAAAGCGGCAAGATTGACATCCTTTTCTAGTCCCGTCGCACCTGAGTCACGTTCAAAATGAACGGACTTGTCCGTGTGTGGGCAAGTCCGTTCATTCTGAAAGTCCGCCGGAACTCCGGCGAAAGTCCGTCGGAAAGACGGGCGGACTTAGCCCGCCGGAAAGTCCCGGCGTGTGTGGGCAAGTCCGTCCGTTTTAAAGTCCGGCGCACCTGGCGGACAAAGTCCGTCGGAAAGTGTGCCGGACCAAGTAGGATAGAAAGTCCGCTCGTGTGTACGCGGCATTACTGTTGAGTGTGAGAAATGTAAAGTGATAGGAAACACACACTGTTTAATTTACATTGTCCCCTCTATTTCTGTATGTGGATGATGGCACTGTAAATAACTTAATTTAAAAAAAAAAACATCTAAGTACCTTTTTCCTAATTGATATACAGCTGTCACATGACCCAGATCTTTCCCAGCCTGTCCGCAGGGAAACATAACAAGGAGGAGCTTCTAGTCCTCTGCTGCTGGTCACATGTTCAAAATAAAATGTAAACGCCCTTTGGAATATGGAGTAAAAATACATGACTAATATCAATAAACTGTTTTAAATTGTCATACAAATATATCTTTGAAAATAAAACCTTTATTATTTTGTGAAAATATTATGGTGTGGGCAGATTTCTGCCAGTCACAGGCTGTGTCACGCCCCTCTAGCCCATGTCTTAGAATGAGAGGGAGGCAAAGTCTCCATTAATCTACATGTAATATCCCATCCCCATTGTGTTTAGCTGGTTAGTGGGCATGGAGGAGGAGGGAAGGAGTGGTCTGTCATATACCATTGTGTATACACCGACATGTGTGACTCTGTAGTCACATGGGCTTCTCAGATGTTATGAGCAATGCTCATCATAGAAACTCACTGAAAACTGGGCTTGTGCAGAAATACCACCACAGCTGCAAAATCCCTAGCTGAATTGGGGACATGAACAGAAGGTGGAGATAGCAAGCAGCAGGATCAACCAGGTTTTTTGCAGAATACAGAAAATGAATCTTATAGCGACTGAGTGAGTATGAACTAGGTCTGCAACTATCGATTATTTTCATAATCGATTAGTTGACAGATTATTGTTTTGAATTATCACTTAATATTGATAAAAACCTCATGAAAAGTTTGGAGATAATTTAGTTAATATGTAAAATTTAAAAGAAGACAATTTATTCTTGAATATCTATATGCCGCGGCACTCCGCAGCCTTTCTTGCACACATCACAGGTCCCAGAAGACTGCGAGACCATTCACAAAGCGCAGCACGACTCGCGCATGCGCAGTGGTAAGCCGGCTGTGAATCCATAATGTTTCAATGCCAGTTTCCCTTAGTTAAGTTGCTGGTGCCTGGACCCGAAGCTCATTGAAGAATTGGCTCGGATTAGGACAGCGCTGGATCCGTGGACAGGTAAGTGTCCTAATAATAAAAGTCAAGGGCTACAGTATTTGCAGCTGCTGACTTTAAATTTTTTTGGGGGTAGACTGAAGCTCCTCTTTAAAGGAGTACAAAAGGCTGAAACTTTTTTGTATGAATATAATTGTTTTAAATACAATGCATGATACTGGTAAACTTTTACTTTAAATTTTAATTGTGATTCCTTATATTACCTCCAGTCTATCAGCCTCCAGCTTCCCTGGGTTCAGAAGCTGATCTTCACTGCACAGAGCCCTTAAAGTGATTGTAAACGTTGGATTCTTTTATTTGAACAACAAACTTGTCATACTTACCTGCTCTGTGTAATGGGTTTGCACAGAGCAGCCCTGATTTTCCTCTTTTGGGGTCCACCTGCCTTCTGAGTGCCCCTATAGCAAGCTGCAAAGTATAGTACAAAGGGTAAAGCAGGGTAAAAGCAGGGGTAATAAACTTTTGCCTTTAGACTCACTCACTTCCTTCATTCACAAGTTCTTGGACACCTTCTGACATGTTTGGAAGGTGTACTGAGCTGTATGTGTGCTGCACTGTATTTTCTGATATGCAAACAAATAATGCATTCTGTATGCATGCCAACTAACTGGCTGACCAACTAATCGATTATGAAAATAGTGTTAATTATTATGTCAATTAGTTGTTTCAGCCCTAGTATGAACAGCATGTAATGCAGTATTACTGATAGTTTTTAATGATGCAGGTTCACTCAGCGCTGTGTTTTGGCCTAGGCCAACACAGCCCAGGTGGCACTTTGCGGGGAGGTGTCAAAAAAGCCACTCCCGCACGAAAAAAGCCCCCCACCCTTCTCCCTAGTCCTGGCTCCCACCTCCCACAAATAAACATTCCCTGGTGGATGGCAGCTTGCTGTAGCACCAGTGTTATTATGGGGCAGACTGGGTAGGGACTGGTGCCAGTTATGGGGTGTAGTTGGTAGGGACTGGTGCCCCCATAAAGTGGCCGGTGACTGGCCAGACTGGCCGTACTTAATGCGACTGAGGCGGAGCATCCTTACATATTGCAATTTCCTCCCGGCCTGGGCGCTGTGTTGATAGGAGAGGGGAGGACAAGGGGAACCCCTAGGCAGGATTAAAATGCAATTGGAGACCCTTATTGGGGCAATATCTAAAAGGAAAGTATAGTTCTTCCCTATTAGATTTATTACATCAGAAAAGATGGGACGCGTTGTTATTTTCAGGGTCAAATTTCCTCTTGTATGTAACAGAAACCATTTATGTGTTAGTAACAGGGGCAGTCATTTATTTATTATTTTAGTCTTACTACCTATATATTTTTTCTGGTTTAAAGACATCCAGTACATTTTCAGAAATGTAAGTGCACATAAACTGAGTTTTCTTCTATATAGCACAAGGTACTATTACTTTTGTAAGTCATGTGCCAATCAAATAGAAAATGCTCAATTAGACCCCTTTCACACTGAGGGGCTTTACAGGTGCTATAGCACTAAAAATAGCGCCTTCAAAGCGCCTGTAAAGCGCCTGTAAAGTGCCTCTCATGTCACTCGAGGGCTTTCACATTTCACAGCTTATTTGAGGAGCTTTAGGTGCGGTGTATACACTGCTCCTAAAGCGCCCCTGCCCATTGAAATCAATGGGCAGCGCCACCAAAGCGCCAGCAAAGCGCCGCTTTGCCGGCGCTTTTAACCCCTTTTTCGGCTGCTAGCGGGGGCCGAAAAGCACAGCTAAAACGACAGTAAAGCGCAGATAAAAATAGCGGCACTTTACCGCTGACGCCTGGGGCGCTGTGAGTGTGCAAAATGCCCTTAGAGAACCGAGCAAAGAGCCACCGTGGCTTCGCTCGGCTGTTCATAACAGTAAATAGGAAGCAATGACATGACATCACTTCCAGTTTCTTCGGGAACCATAGGTGCCAGTTTTTAAAAATCGAAAGCATTCAAAAACACAGATCTTGGTGTTTTGAATGTTTTTAAGTGCAGAGGAGGGATTTGGGGTCGTATAGACCCCAGCTGTCTCCTTAAGGAGTACCTGTCACATCCCTGTTGCTGTCACAAGGATGTTTACAAGTTGTGACAGCAATTAAAGTGATAACAAAAAATTAAAGCAAGTGTAAAAATAAAATAAAAAAAATAATAATTAAAAAAAAAGTGCCCCCGTCCTCCCATACCTGCACGCAAAGGTGAACACGCATGTTGGTCCCACACGCACGCAAACAGCGATTGTCCCATACATATGAGATATCACCACGAACATCAGATCATGATCAGTAATTCTACCACCAGACCTCCTCTGTAAATCAAAAGTGGTGACCTGTAAAGCTTCACCTATGGATAGTAGGGGGGGGCATCACCCATTTTTAGTCTTGCCTAGGGCAGCACAAAACCAAAATACATCACTGGGTTTTGTGACATTTTAACCACTTGCTGACCGTCCTATAACAGTTTTACTGTTACAGGGCGGCAGCTCTGTGCTGGATCACGTGTGTGTGTATATATATATATATATATATATATATATATATATATATATATATACACACATATATACGTGATCGGGCTCTTCCGGGTAGGGCACATGCGCTTTAAAGTAAACTTTTCACAAATGAACATGGGGACTGCCATTGCCGACCTTCATTTCTAAAAAGGCTAGTTCCCTGACACCTAACTGACCCTCTGGCTTCAGTACTATGAGTAACTGACCTAGAACAAGTGGTCAGACAAGGACCTTAACTTCTCTCTAACTTTCCTGATTTATGCAATTCTTTTTTAATGAGTGTGAATGTATTGAACATGAAGTACTAATATGACTAGCATTTTAACCACTTGACCTTACCCCCCTTCATGACCCCCCCTATACGCAAATACTGTGTTACTTTAGCTGACAATTGCATGATCATGCATCGCTGTACACAAATTAAATTTACCTTTTTTTTTCCCTCAAATAGAGCTTTCTTTTGGTGTTTGGTATTTGATCACCACTGGGGTTTTATTGCGCTATAAACTAAAAGACCAAAAAAAAATATTTTTTACTTTGTGCTATAAAACATATCCAATAAAAACATTTTGAAAAATCTATTTTCTTCATAAATTTAGGCCAATATGTATTCTGCTGCATATTTTTTGGTAAAAAAAAGCCAATTGGCATATATTGATATATTGATTGGTTTGCACAAATGTTATAGCTTCTACAAACTATGGGATATGTTTTATTTTTATTTTTTTTACCAGTAATGGCGGTGGCAATCAGCGACTTATAGTGGGACAGCGATAGTATGGCGGGCAATCTGACATTGACACTTTATGGGAACCAGTGACACTAATGCAGTGATCAGTGCTAAAAATATGCACTGACACTGTACTAATGACACTGGCTAGGAAGGGGTTAAACATCCCCACTGACTGAACAGAGCTCTGCTTTGTTTACATAGACAGAGCTCTGACCTGTCTTCCTCCTCACCAATCAGCGGGTGCCGGCGGTCATCCATTGGCCGGCAGCCACTGATCAGCTTGTGCAGTGCAGCAGACTACCCAGAAAAGCAGATTTTGCTCAGCCGGGCTGCACTGTAGCAGTAAAGTGGTTAAGAAGGAGGTCAGCATTGGCAACTCCCATCAGTGGCAAAGCTAGGCACCCTTTCACCTGGGGCACAGACTCGGCGCCCCCCTCCTTCCAAAAAGGATGGTGTCAATAGAGCAGAGGTTGGTGTCAGTAGAGCAGTGGACGGTGTCAGTAGTTTGTAATTTTTAATATTTTATTACTTTGTACAAAACATGAAAAATCTACTAACAGAACACAATTTTTACTGAGAACCTGAAATATGACAGAAAGTCCTAATATAATCTTAGAGAAGAAGAGTGGGTGGAGAGACAGAAGAAGTGGGTGGAGGGAGAGAGAGTCACTGCTCCTGTCAGCAGCGCCCCCCTCAATATGGCCAGGTACTCCCCCTGCCCCCCCAGTTTCGGCCCTGACTCCCAGATTTGCTTCATAGCAGGTTTTTTTTGCAAGGAATTTATCTTTCAAATCCCTTTTTATTTACTGTTGTTTTTTTTTTTTTTTTTTTTTTTTAAGAGTTTTGTAAGCTCTTGCAGAGTGCAAGAATGTACCTGCTGTACGTTGAACAGAAGGACCCTCTGGCCTAACACAGATGCTGTGGATGCGTTTGCATGGTTTTGTTAACATTACAGCATCCCACACACTAATCAATGTAATTCTTTGTATTCACAAGTCATTATTTTATAATTTTGCTCTACAAAGCCCTTCCAGACATGTTACCTATAATAGACATTTTGTTTTCTATTTTCTAGGCTCATAATGACATCAATGGCAGGTATAACACCTTGTGTTTGTACTGCATGGGTCTTGTTTGTTCAGGAATGTAGATTGACTTTTTTTACTGAAGTTTTTAAGATGAATTTCAATATAATAGAATGCATAATATATTTACCCAAAAACACAGTGTGCTGTGGATTGTTGTGTGCTTGTTTGCTTTTTTCCCCAAGTAGACATAGAACTTTTTAGCCATGTCAGTGTCCTTAAGTTACCCACTGAGTGCGTTTGCTGTCCTGCTATTGAATAATGAAACTAAATTGGGGGAGAATTGTGTATATTATTGTGTATCTGAATATGCATTTCAGACAATTCTTGTGTAAGGAGCTGCATGACACAATACAGAAGAATAAATATGTCATAACAGTTTAATGTATTTGTGCCATCCAGTTGGTTAGCTGGTTCTTCACAGGGAGGTCACAATGCAATGCACACTATGTTTATGGTGCTGTACAACTGACATATTTGACTATCTTTGTTAGAAATTTGCTTGTAACAGCAAGTTTTGAAGTCAGTTACTGGAAGGTGGTATGAAAAACTTTAAATAACATTCCACAGTTTTTGTTACATTTTTAAAATACATTCTGTGAGTTGCCAAAATGAAAGTGAGAAGTCCTGGGTCCTACTTTTTTTTTTGCCATATTTAGCTGGAGTTGGTTTTGAAAGGTATTACCCTCAGTTACTTGTATAAAACAAATAACAGAAGGTAATACCTAACTGCAGCTAACTTTTTTTTTAATATGCTTTGGGTAGAGTATTGATGCCTCTATCTTTATTGCCATCTGTGCCCCTATTGGGGAGATTTTCCCTCACTTCCTGTCAGGAGAGAGCCAAAAAACAAAAACACTTTTTTTTAGAGTAATGAAAGATTAGAACCTCTGGCAATGGTTTTGATGCTCTCTCGAAATGAAAAAAGACTGTCACGTACCTTGGTTGGAGGCCGAGTTGACAAGAGGGCTTACCTTGCGACTCTGGTCCGAGCCCCCCTGAATGTGGTGACTGAGGTACAAGGCTCAAAGAAGCACAGGTGCCAGTAGCTTGATAGCAGGTGACTGCCAGGTCAGGGATGTAGCCAAGTTGAGCCGGGGGGGTCATACACAATAAGACAGCAGTGTGGTCAGGAGGCAAGCTGGGGTCTGTACCAGGGAAGCAAACAGAGCAAGGTCCATTAGGAAGCCAAAGTCAGCACCAGGAGATCAGGCAGAGAATATTTAGAGGCAAGCCAAGGTCAGAATCCACAGAGCGAGGTCAGTAACAAGCCAGGTCAGCAATGGAAGATCAGTCAGCACAAGTAGGAACACAGGAACATGGATCAGGGGAAGCTGAAGAACACCTAGTGGCTAGAATCCAGCAGGGTCTCTTTAAATAGGCTATTTGGTGCCAACACCTGAAGACGTGCACGCCGATGCGTGTTGGTGCACAGAAATGCGCCTACATGGCAGTGCATGCTGGACATTAGCCTGAGCTTGTCTGTGTGTGGGTACATGTGCACAAGCATTAGCTGTACAGGAATGGGCAGTAGCTGCAGGAGAATTAGCATTAGCTGCATAAGAATTAGCATTAACTGTATGAGATTTAGCATTATCTGAACCAGCTTCCTGACAAAGACCTTATCATTAGCGGGATTTTTCCATGCTAAAGCCACCCAAAGCATTTGCTTTATATAAAGTTGCTGTATATACAATAAAAGTAAACCGATAAGCTATTCCTTTTATTTTCAGGCCTAAAGCTAAACTCTGAAAAAAAAAAGATCCTCGCAGTAGGGACTTCTCCCATGCAGCAAGGGTTAAATCCTCATTGAATTTAGGGGGAGAAGAAAAAGTAACTATACTTACGTTATACTTCCATACCATTAAGACCATTTTCCAAAGATTTTTCTTGATAATTTTTTCTCTTACAAAGTACCATTACAATAGGGGACTGAGGGGTATTGAAACATTTTTCATCAAGATACCTCATAAACAGATTAGCAAAACTGGGTCACTGACCTAATCATCACTGTACCTTTCATTTGTTTATAATGAGTACATTCAAAAGAAATATCTGTTCTTAGGTATGAGGTTCAAACCAGTTAATATCAACAATGGGTTTCTTAAAAAAAAAAAATTACTGCCTTAATCCAATTCATGTTGGGAATTGTGGTGCAAAATTATAATGTCCATGGAGGCCATAATGTGGCTTCTTGTAATGAAATTCAGCCTCTTCTTTCCAACGCTAGTCCTCTATAGCAGTGGTTCTCAACCCTGTCCTCAAATACCCCCAACAGGCCATGTTTGCAGGTTTTCCTTTATGTTGCACAGGTGCTTTAAATCAGAGTCAATGGCTTGGTATTTTGGACAGCTATTTTATCTAAGAGAAATTCATAAAACATGGCCCGTTGTGGGTACTTGAGGACTGGGTTGAGAACCACTGCTCCATTGTACATGATGATGTTGGAGTGCCCGTGACTGACAAAGTGGAGAAGTGAAATGGCTTTGGGGTTTAGGTCATGCAGCTGGGAAGCCTGTGGGAAAGAGGGATAAGGTAAGTATAATGGATTTTTATGTTACCCCCTAGACAAAACAAACATTTAATCCTTACAACTGGGGTGTACCCCACTGAAAGGGTCAATTTTTTTTCTCCCGTTCAGCTTTAATTTGGATATTTCAGTAACAAAGCAAAGGAGAAACTGGAATATTTCTTCTTGATTGTTAAAAGAGATATAAAACATGGAGAAATATATAGCTGATCTTCAGGGTTAGTGTTTCTCGATTTTTTTCCAGTCAAGGCACCCTTTAAATGTATGCACAATCTTGGGGCACCCATTCTAAAACGTAAAAAAAACTAAACTAACAGTTTTACATATTAAAGCACATGCAACATGGGCCACCCAACATTAGATGTGATTCATTCCTCCACTTTTGCAAACTGGTACGGACTTGTATTTTAGCGTTTCTCTTCTTCCTCAGTTTCTCTCCCTCTCTCTTTGCCAACGTGACCCCAGTAGTGACAGAAAGGGGCAGAGAAGAGGCAAACAAGGATGCTGAGCAGGTCCTCTTTATCAACCCATGATTTCATTGATTGTTAGGATGTCAGTGGCTGGCCCACAAGGTGCCCAAGGTTGTAATGCTGCACAATAGAAACCTGTGGCTGTGTGCAACAAAAAGGCAAGATTGATCCACTTGTTGGCTCGTTGACAACTTTTGGGTAATTTGTGGGAACTGTTAGACATTTTTCCAAGGCATCCCTGAAGAACCCAGAAAGCACCCTGGTTGAAAAAAGCTGATACAGCTAACAACACCATAATAATAAATATTTGGGAAATGTTTATCTGCCAAACGTTCTATTAAATCAGATTTATGAGCTAGACATCCCTGCCACATAGCAAAGCCAAACCATTGATTTCCCTGCAATCTACATTGCAGCTAAGCTATACAGCCTTGTCCAGAATCCACCCCAGCCAATGCCTGGGCAGTGAAGGAGCAGCAGCAAACTGATAAGGGCATCCCTCTGCTCTCCCTCCTGTAAGAATGTTCATAATGTTTAGACCCTCAGCACCGCACATAGCACTAGAACCCTGCTTGGCTTAGTGTGCTGGCCTAGCACACAGCTGCATATTTATTGCACACAACCTGCACTACCCAAGTTATTATACATAAGGCACATTAAAATTCCAAATAGACTACTGTTAGTCTTGACCCTCCCACTAAGATTGTAAGCTCTAACGAACAGGGCCCTTTGATTCCTAATTTATTAAAGTGTATTGTATTTGTACTGTCTACCCCCAAGTTGTAAAGCGCTATATAAATCCTGTATAATAATAATACAACATAATAATAATAATATTCTTTGTAAAATGTGACAGCTAAAGCTGGAAAAAACAACCAGTACAATTATTACAAAATAATTCTTATAAGGTTATTAAATTGCATGATGCAAAGTCCAATACCTGTGCTCACCTGACTCTTCTTGTAATTTGTTTGAATAATACTGGTTTCACCTTATTTGTTTTTTTTTTAATTAAACCTAGGTTAATTACGGCAATAGAAAATACCTTATCCCTAGAAAAGATGCCCAGTGCTTTCTCATTTTTCGATCATCTGTCTGCAAATGCTGCTGAAGGAGGACAGAAAGGAGTGAAACATGTCTCAGGTATGTCTGTTAAGGTTCTCATATATCCAGGTCATGGTATATCTATGTGATATACAGTACTTCATGCAACCAGTCCTCTGAAGCCTCTTCACTTCTTTCTGCCTGACTAGCCACAGATCTCTGCTATCACCCCATGCATTGCAGGACCATAGGTTCTACATTGTACAGGGGTTGCTGGGGGCACTTACCGTATTTATCGGCGTATAACACGCACTTTTTCCCCCTTAAAATAGGCTCGGCTCGCAGTCATGCTCAGTCCCGCCCCCTGGACAACTCCTAGCATTGACATCCCGGCTTTGGACCGGCGTTATGTCCATCATAGGATCTGGGCCAAGGGGCGGGACTGGGCATGAGGCCGAGCCGAGTACACAGGAGAGCCAACTCTATTTCAGCAGCGCTCGTCCTCTCCTCCCCTCGGTGGCAGCCTATATTTTGACAAGGCTGCAGATGGACACTGATCAGGCTGCAGTGAGAAGCACTGCTGCAGATGGGCACTAATCAGGTTGCAGTGAGGAGCAATGCTGCAGATGGGCACTAATCAGGTTGCAGTGAGGAGCAATGCTGCAGATGGGCACTGATTAGACTGCAGACGGGCACTGACTGTTCCCCGTGTAGCTAATGTGACTCCAGTGCTGAAAGAGGGGGGCGGGGAATCAAACAAGGATTCTGTACAGTTGCCTGATATCCTTCTTATCAACCAATGACATCAGTGGTTGTTAGGATGCTAGAGGCAGGCCTACACAGTGCTCAAGGTTGTAACGTTGGACAATGGAAACCTGTGGCTTTGTGTAACAAAAAAGCAGGCACTGGCTTGCACACTAATTTTTTTGCATTTGCCAAGGCACCCCTGAAGAACCCAGAAGGCACCCCAGGGTGCCTGGGCACCCTGGTTGAAAAAGGCTGCCTTAGACTATACTGAGTATGGTTGATACTGAAAGTAACATGGGCATCTTATCTATGTGACAGTAATTGCCGTCTGATCTATGACATGCACACTGAATTTCACACTTGCATCATTGCAATAGAGACATTTTGGATTTGCCTTTAGAAATGGAAGAATTTGCAGTGGAGTCCAGGAAAGTGTACTCTAACAGCTGTGTGTCACATAAGAGGAGAGATCTGTCAGTCGTGACATAAGGTCCATGGTATCTTGTCACTGTGAAATTCAGAGCTTCTCAGAAGACGACACGGGCTAAATCTGGGAGACTGATATGTAAGATAACCTGTCCAGAGTCACAAGGCATTGGCTTATGCAGTCGTACCACTTTTTTTCAGAGTGCGCCATGTTCAGTATGTTTCACTCAGATATGTGGGACATGATAGACACTTGGTGAGAGGCAATACCTATTCTTATAGCTTTCTCTTAAGGAGTTACTTCCACTTTGCCCAAAATATTTTTGTTATTTGAACCTTAATGTATTATGGCAGCTGCTAACTGCAATAAAGTGTGCACTGTGTGTGGTCTGTTTGATGCTGTTTTCATGACCAGGTGTTATACAGCAACAACAAACATTTAGACAGTCTATATCAGTAAGGGGTCAGTTCTATCATATGATTAGGTAGGGCCTTGTCTTAATGTGGACCTACACTGAAAAAGTGAAGGGTTTTCCCTTACAGGGGATACCTAGCAAGGTTCATTTGCTTTTGTTTCAATCATTTTTTTTGGTTTTCAGAAGGAAATAGCAAAAAAGACACTCACACTGGGGCTAGAACATCTGGTAAAAGTTACTCGCAGTGAGAATATATTTTCAAATGTAAGCAATATTAGACTTTCAGGGCCTAAAGTAAAGCATAAAATACAAACCTTTTCATGGGCCTAAGATCGCGGGTCAATGGCCTAACCCTAAACCATTGTTTGGGTCCATGGGTCCTAAAGGGAAGAGCAAGGGATGCGGGAGTTATGGAGATAACTAATGAAATAAAGGAGCGGTAGAAAATCCAAAGGAAGGGAAGCTCAAGGGAGGAGAGCAGAGGGCCAGAGTTGGGATAAGGTCAGGTCCGTCTTTAACGTTGCTTGCAAATAGTTGATAAGTGGATTTGGCTAAAACGCAGGAGAAAAGGGTGGAATTGAATGTTGGGGGTGCTATAGATTGGTTGGGTGTTATATCTGCAGCCTGTGCGATGATTGGCCAGCTCGGTAAGGTAAGGATGATCCTGCTAATAACAGCACTTCCTATTACAGGCTGACAACGTTAAGCCACTATCTTACAATTGGCAACAATGTTGTCAGCCTGCCTTGTGCGTTCTTTCAGTTCACCCTAAGCCCCGGTTCACACAGGGGCGGCATGACTTGCAGGTCGCCTCACCGAGGCGACCTGCACACGACTGCCACGGCGACTTGCAAAACGATTTCTGTATAGAAGTCTATGCAAGTCGCCCCCAAAGTAGTACAGGAACCTTTTTCTAAGTCGCTCCTTGCGTCGCTCCTATTAGAACGGTTCCATTGTACAGAACGGGAGGCGACTTGGCAGGTGGCTAGGTCGCCTGACAAGTCGCCCCTGTGTGAACCGGCACTTAGACTGCTTATCAGATCTCTCACATAAGCAACCAAACAGCCAAGTGAAGGAATTTCACAGCAGGCCGACAACACTTCTGCTAATTGAGAAGCAGTGGCTTAGCCTTGTCAGCCTGCAACAGGAAGTGCTGCTACTGGCAGGATCGCCAAGAAATAAATCTTGCAAAAGATTCCCAAAAAAAGGTTTGCTTAAACGGTAAGGCATAAAGTGAAACATACGACAAAGTAGATTTAGGGCTTACATATATTTTAAAGCCCAACTCTGGGAAATTTGAAAGTTATCCCTTGCATTGGGAAATCCGAAAATGACTGGACTGTGATGTTTTCCACAAATCAGATCCCAACATACAGTTGGAATGTGATTGGTGATTCAGGAAGAAAACGGTGAGGAAGTTACACTGCTAATGCCCAAGGTCATACGCTCGTAGGTTCTGTGCCAATGAACTTTGGGCTTGTGTCGATTATAACAATTATACATCAGTTTGGGACTTCGAAGATCAATCACGATTCATTGGCAGGTGCATTGGACATGCCTTTGACCTCCTTCTGGCCTGCATTTAACTTGTTTCAGGTTGGTTTGCACTCCCATAGACTTGTATAGGAAAGTGAAAACCGTCTAACACAAACAAAAGCTTGCCAACACAGGCCAGTACTGCCCTTCTACAGACCCATGAGGTTCTCTGTGTGTACTGTAGAAGCAGTGGATTACAGAGAACTCTGTAGTGGGAATTGTCTGGTTTTAGCACATCTGCAGTATGTGAAGTTGATTGGTTTCGCTAGTTATCTGAAAGTTCTCTACAAGGAAAACAACTGAGAAGGTGAGTTTTTAGTCTGCATCTAAACACATCCAGAGATGAGGCCTCCCAGACTTAGCTGAGTATTAGGTTCCCAAGAAGAGCAGCTTGGCAGAAGATTTTACGACCTTATTAAGCAATAATGTTTTCAACTTCTGGATTACCAATGTACATTCCCACTTTACAGCTATCATAAAAGGACGCCTATAATTTGTAAACAGTGACAATAATAAAAGCATATCTAAACACAAGAATAAAAACATGATATATTCCGGTTCACCAGTTCTTAGACATGTTGACTTAGTTTCAAATTTTGCAGGCTGTTACACATCCTTTATGTTCCCCTGATGATGCTGCCAGTAACACATTTCCAGGGTGACAATGTTTACTCACTGTTCTGTATCTACTGAGGAGCAGTGTTCTCACCTTAGGACTGGTATTTTAAGACCACAGAACACCCCCCTCTTCTTTTCCTTAATATAGGAGGCAGGGGAGTATCCATAGGGGTCACAATTGCGATCTGGCCCCATGCTCCAGGGGTCCCGTGCGGCTCCCCTGTACACCTTAATAGGAGTCGCAGTTGGGTGGCGGCATATAGAGGAACTGATGCCCTCCATTTTCCTCCTGCAGATGCTGAAATCCTGTTTCTCCTCCTCTCCCTCCTGCAGGCATTCAGCAGCTACAGGAGGAAAATGGAGAGCATCAGTTTCTCTATATGCCGCCCCCACCACCCCTCCTATCCAGGTTACTTATCTCCTACTGCCCCGGGCCCCTGTGTGCTCCTTTGGTCCCCCCTTTCCCCCACAATGAATTATTGGTAGCATTCGCTCTTGTGTCCATTTATAACTGATGAATAGTAAACTGTTTACTAGGCTTCAGTTTGTGAATGGACGGGAAGCTCTGTACAGAACTATTCCTGTCCATTCATTCTGTGCAGCTGAGGCTGTGTCCTCAATCTCCTTTCTCTGTCTCAAAAGTGAAACATCAAAGGTCTGTTTAGACCTGTTTAATATTGTAAGAATAATAAAAAATAAAATTGTAAAATAAATAAATAAAATAAAATTGTAAAAAAAATAATTACAAAATAAACTACTGAAACCAGGGTTGCAAAGCTCACAAAACTGTGCTTATTCACTGTTTATAAATAAGCACATTTTTTGTGTGAAATGTGTTAACAAGCAGATACTCTGTCTCCTGTATTTGATGTGCTGTTAATTTTTGAAGACTTAATGCAATAAATGGTTCATACGGATCTATAGTGGTGTGCAGCCATTCCTTCTGATGATTACAGTGTTTGCGGTGGCGAGAAGCACCCACATGAAAGGTTACACAAAGTTGATAGTACCTCACCTGGAGCAGTGTTTCTCTTCACATTAGACTTTGGTGAGCCAATAGTCACTGCCAAAGAGATACAGTACAGAACATTCGATAATTGGCATCTTGTGTCGTAGTCGTAGAATGCTTTGCTTTCCAGTCAGCCTCACAGAACAATGGATAAATTATAAGGAATCAAGCCAATGCCACTAGGTAGAAGCAAGCACCCATTAAAAGCAGGATATATTTAATGGGAAAATCATAATGCTAAAACACTAGCTGTACAAATTAAAATAGATATTCAACAAATAGAAGTATTTAAGACCAGAAAATCAATGCATGTATTTCATCAGTTTATTTAGCTGTTTGGCTGGAGTAGTCTTTTTTGAACGTTCTGTAACATTGTTCAATCATTTTGAAGTTCCACAGACACCGAAGTTAAAAACACAGGAGGCCAATTCTGCCACCAGCACTTCCATCACAGTGTACTGGACATTGAGTGAGGAAGATATCATTGATTATTTCCAGGTCTACTGCATGGAGGAGCCTCAAGGAAATCGCGATGACAATGGTGAGTGAAATGTATTTTTGTTTCTGTTGATCTATAGCATTTGGGCACTATGCTATTATCCTATGCTTGGTAATGCATCAGCACTCATTTGAAAATTATTAATTGTATTTTTATAAAAAACTTTAAGGATGATCAGTCAGGAACAGTCATTTGAATTTGAATTTTCACCCTTAAAGCCCAACTTCAGACAAAATATTTTTTTTCCATTTGAAACAGACTTGGTAAAAGTAAATACTTCCAACCAACATTTATGGTTGTTTCTTGTAGATTTCACTGCCATTCCTGTTCTTCTGATGACAGCAGGAAAATCAATAAGGAGGGCAGATGACACTGGGATGAGAAGACAGGAATAATAACCTTATAGAAGTTCTAAACCTTTTCTATTTTACAGAAAATATGTATTTCAATAGGAACTGAGAGAAAATCTCCCCAATGGGGACACAGACTGGAATTAAAAAATAAACTGACAGCTGACTGACCCATTCCATACACGCAGAGATTCTTTCCTTTATACCATTCTAACATCTCACTGAAGAAGTACAAACAATCTATTGTAGAAAAATGATTTTAAGCTAACTATAGGTTAAGAACTGGAACCCAAGCCCCATCCCATATACAGAGAGAAAAAACAAAGAGGGTGCCCCAGGGATTTTATGGGCAAGGGATGAAACCAGATAAAGGAGTATGAAGCATGTGTAAAAAAGTATTACAAAATGTATTGGTTTACAGACGTACAATTACATATAGAAATATTAAAATCAAAAGCTGATGGTCATGCTACAACAATCTACAGCTAAGTTCTGAATCATGAGGTGGGTCTCATAGTAGGAGGCCAATCAATTTACATGAATTCAGAAATCTCAACGTGTTTCGGAATACGTTTGAATTGTTAAATTCCTTCTTCAGGGGATGATTTGAAGCAAGCTGTGTTATCTAATAACACAATGGCAGAGAAAAGATCATCAAATCAGTCATATATGTATATATGTTTATACATGGTATTGAGATAGAAAATGTATAAGCAACAATTAAGAGAACAGCATGGGGGTAAGGGGGACAATCTCAATTTTCTATCTCAATACCATGTATAAACATATATACATATATGACTGTTTGATTTGATGATCTTTTCTCTGCCGTTGTGTTATTAGATAATACAGCTTGCTTCAAACCTGAAGAAGGAATTTAACAATTCAAACATATTCCGAAACATGTTGGGATTTCTGAATTCATGTAAATTGATTTGCCTCCTACTATGAGACCCACCTCATGATTCAGAATTTAGCTGTAGATTGTTGTAGCATGACCATCGGCTTTTGATTTTAATATTTCTATATGTACTTGTATGTCTGTAAACCAATACACATTGTAATACTTTTTTTTACATATGCTTAATACTCTTATCTGGTTGATCCCTTGCCCATAAAACCCCTGGGGCACCCTCTTTGTTTTTTCAAACAATCCATTGTAAGACATTTGATTAACGCCACAAGCTCTTGCATCTTTACACTATTGAAATATCCTACACTGCCCTTTCTTTCACTGGTTTCCTAAGGTTGAGGACATAAGGGTAATAGAAAGCCTGACTAGTGTCCTGAGTAGTCCAGGGAAGTAAACCTGTAAAATGTGGTTCCATTGGACAGCAGGCACTTGCACTATGGAATTCCAGCAAATACTTGCAAGCTCAATACATATCAAAGTTCATAGTTGCCCTGTGCACTGTTCGGTACTTGCGAAATTTGCACTAGCCATTTGTGCAAATGCTAAACAGTATGAGAGAAATGTGAATAGACAATGTGTTAAGCTGGCCAAAGATTGTTTTAATCTTGGCGGGGTTCAGAAGAGACTGGCCGAGATTTGAACCGTCTATTGGCCGTAGTTGCAGTAATGAAAATTGCACCATCTATGGCCTGCTTTATAGCCCTATGTGGAAATGAGTGACTTGTACAGACAGATTCATAAAGTCCCTCATACCCGGTGTCGGGTAAGGGAACATGGCAACTCTCCCCTCCCATCCCCCTTTCCCCCTCGTCCTCTCTCTCATGACTCCAACCCCCCCCCCCCCCCCTTTTTTTTGGCTCAAGCCCTCATAATATATATAAGTGCAGGGGACTCTGGTCCATGTTATTCATCTTACTACTGTAGACTTTATTTCAGTTCCTGATTCACAAAGTAAGTTCTGGACATGTATTTTACAAAAATCTGTTACTTTACCCTCTTACAAGGAACCATGTGTAATGATATCTAGACCCCATGACAGAAGGAATTGTCATATGTTTTTCTCTTTTTGTAACTTTGTGTCCTTACTTTTTCAATTACATTTTTGTATACTTGCTTTTGTAAACATTTATAAAATCATTAAAAAATGCAGAATGCAAAAAAAAAATTGTTCCCAAAAAAAAGTTTTAGCTGGAATTGGGCTTTAAGCTGTTTTAACAATGCTTTTAGTTTTCTTTAATGTCATCTATTTTTTGTGTGATTTCACTTATCCTATCACTGCTCTGTGAATAAAAATGAATGAAAAGATCTAGTAGCCTCTAAAAGATAAGGCTGCTCTCCTATAACAATTCGCAAGTAGAGATTTAGTACAGATTCTATTGGTGAATGGTTCTCTTTCTATACCAGGTGTGCTAAATGCAGTTAATATGAGTTATGGCTGTAGCTTTACACAAGCTTTGGCAAATTTCAATTAGTGCCTGCAAAAAGCTCCCACTCATACCTATGCTACATACTGTTTGTAAAATAAATCAGTGTAAATATCTTTTTTTATCAGAGTTGTTGCAGTCATGTGATCAAGAACTTTGGCTTCCCTGTGTCAGTGAGCGGCTGCTACAGCGGATAGGAGGGAGTGCCGACATAGGGGATGGTGGAACAATGGGAGCGGGCAGGTGATGTCACAGTTCTGTGTTTGAATTCAGACCCATCCTTGATCACATGACTGCACCAAAGCTGATAAAAATATATACAGTATCTCACAAAAGTGAGTACACCCCTCACATTTTTGTAAATAATTTATTATATCTTTTCATGTGACAACACTGAAGAAATAACACTTTGCTACAATGTAAAGTAGTGAGTGTACAGCTTGTATAACAGTGTAAATTTAATGTCCCCTCAAAATAACTCAACACACAGCTATTACTGTCTAAACCACTGGCAACACAAGTGAGTACACCCCTAAGTGAAAATGTCCAAATTGCAAATTGGGCCCAATTAGCAATTTTTCCTCCCCAGCATCATGTGACTTGTTAGAGTTACAAGGTCTCAGGTGTGAATGGGGAGCAGGTGTGTTAAATTTGTTGTTATTGCTCTCACTCTCTCATACTGGAAGTTGAACATGGCACCTCATGGCAAAGAACTCTGAGGATCTGAAAAAAAGAATTGTTGCTCTACATAAAGATGGCGTAGGCCAGAGATATGCAATTAGCGGACATCCAGCTGTTGCAAAACTACAAGTCCCATCATGCCTCTGCCTCTGGGTGTTATGCTTGTGGCTGTCAGAGTCTTGCTATGCCTCATGGGACTTGTAATTCTGCAACAGCTGGAGGTCCGCTAATTGCATATCCCTGGCCTAGCCTATAAGAAGATTGCCAAGACCCTGAAACTGAGCTGCAGCACGGTGGCCAAGACCATACAGCGGTTTAACAGGACAGGTTCCACTCAGAACAGGCCTCACCATGGTCGACCAAAGAAGTTGAGTGCACATCCTCAGCGTCATATCCAGAGGTTGTCTTAGGGAAATAGACATATGAGTGCTGCCAGCATTGCTGCAGAGTTTGAAGGGGTGGGGGGTCAGCCTGTCAGTGTTTAGACCATGCTAAGGTGTTTCTATGTCCCCCTGTCCCTTAGTTGCTGCTGGAGAACTGTATTAGGAAGTTTGAGAAAGTGAGAAATGTCCTTGTGTTTTTACATATTTACTAGAGTATGGAGTATCTGTACTGGAGTTTACTGGAGTATCCCACAACCTCCCTGCTTCCTATCCTAAGTTCAACCTACAATAAAGCATCAAAAAAGATATCCCTAGACTGTTCATTGGGCCAAAAAAGTGATTGTTACTGGGTGCCACTGCCTGGCTGCTACTACACTAGTAGGACAAAATCAGCGGGCCCTATTGTGGGTGAGCGCTTCATGAATAACAACCTCCCAATATCCAGACCCTTATGCTTCCTTAAAGTACACATCATGATAAAAGTATGGGGGTTGCCATTACTGGGCACCTTATGAAAATACTAGTTTCCTGACTGTACCTGGCTTTAACACTTTGAGCCACAGACCGCAGACATGCATACTTTAAATCAGTGTCAGCAATGTTAGCCTACATTATTCTCTCATGACAGATGAACACTCCTTCAACCTTTATACTTAATAAAAAGTAGACCACCTTTGTAGCAGCGCCCTAACATTTACTGCTGTGATAAATGTGATAATGCATGACCTCTATTTAACTCCATGAACGTGAGTCAACAATTTAGCTATGATGGGCCCCAAGCCTACTGCATTTCCCTGTTGGGAAGAAGGCTGTCTGGCCAGGAACCTCCGAATATAAGATTAGGATTCACAGAGCAGAAAAACAAGATGGATTGTGTCCACACAAGTCATTATAAATTCAATTTAATACTGAAGTAACATCCAAGGCTGTGTCTATACTGTTCTTTATATTGTCTCAGGTTTGCAGTTATGTCACCCATGATGTATGACTCCATATTACTAGCAATGAAGCTTATAGTGTCTTTTGGGACATTTTCTCACTGCAGGGCTGCTGGAGGAATACAGGGTCACGGTGAAGGAAAGTTTCTGCATTTTGGAGGACCTTGAGCCGGATAAATGTTACAGTGTCTGGGTTATGGCCGTAAATAACACAGGCTGCAGCTTACCCAGTGACAAGTCAATATTCAAGACTGGTATGTGCCACACTCTTCTTAATAACAGTTGTAAACATACCTTGAAGGAATGAAATGCCAGAACATTATGTGGAGATACATTTTTAAGCTGACAAATGCTGCAGAAGTACAAGTATTTATCTGTGAAAATGTGCCCTGAAAAAATCAATATAAATTTTTTGCTTCATTTTCGGGGATGGGGGAGTGGATAGTGCTTTGGCACACAGCAGTTCTCTGACTACATATACATTTCTGTCAATGTCTGGGGCTGCATTTTCATGCTGCATTCTCTTACACAGGTACAATGGATAGGCATAAGAAACAACAAAGTTCTATTAGGACCAGTCAGGGCTGCTCTTAGAAACCACAGGGCCCCATATAGCCATCTTGACAGGCCCCCCCCCTCCCAAAAAATACAGCTTTCTATGCTTCAGGTACGAATGAACAAAGTGAGTGATCAGTACCAATTACTCATTGTGTTCATTTAGGAAAGGAAGGAGCTGGTAAATGTGACATATTTACCAGACCCTTCCCCTATTCTCCATCCTGAAGGATCCTATTGTGTGCTTGCAGCTGCCGGTAGCAAGGAGAGGAGGGAAGCAAGTGCACTGCGGGGGTGGGGCACACAGGGGGGCCTGGGCAGCAGGGGGAAACTTATGGTGCACAGGGAGGGTGATGGGTGGGGTGGTAGGGGGCAATTACTGTAAATGATCCCCTGTATGGCTCTCTGCAGCAGCTGAAAGCCAGCGGGGGAGAGGAGAAGAAGCCAGCTTTCAGTTGCTGATACAGAGAGAGTGTGTAGTAAAAGTAAACTTTTTATGGAAACCTACAGACCAGATCAAAACCAGATCAATTGAGACTGTAAGAGGTACGGGGGGATTTGCTTACAGATAAAGGACAATTTGAGCGATAGGAAAGAGGCCTGCATTTTGTGTTTTATTGCCCTGTATTTCTCTTTCAATCAGTCAGAGATAGTTGACCTTTACTAAATAAAACTGCTTGGGCAGGTAAGGGGTGACTGTAGATGAAGGCAAACTATGCAGTTTTGACTAAAGTTGGATAATGCCCTTCATATAGGGGTAGGCTACTATGTACCTCCTGCAGCCTGGCAGAAAAAATCCCAGAAAAACTCCCAGACAGGGCTTTATTACATCCTACCTTGTTGCTAGGACATTGCTAAACTCCCAGTCATTACTGCTTATCCCCACCATCACAGGAGTGAGCTCTCAACCCCCAGCACATGTGTGCTGCACTCCTGCATCTCCTCCGTTGCAGCATTGTTGAGCTCAGAGCTACTGTGATGTGTGAGGGAGCGTGGGATTTTGAATCAGCTGAGAGTGTGTTAGCGATCTCTAAATAACAAACAAGGAGGGGATAATGACATCTCTGGGAGTTTTTTGGATAGGCTTTGGGGGGGGGGGGCATGTAAATTGCCTACATATATAGCAAGGGCATTATTTAACTTTGGTCAAAGTTACACAGTTTGTTTTTATCTACCTGCATAGGTAGTTTTTTGGTTAAAGTGAAGTAACTGGCTGGGAGAAAAATACACGGCAATACAACAAAATGCAGGGTTCATTCACATGACCACGAAGGGCTGTACACCAGCCGACTGCAGCATATTGCACTAACCATTGCAGCCGGCAGGCTGTATAAATCCATGCTAGGCTGATAGATGCTGCGGCTGTGCACACATCTGTGGCTGCTCATGAGTCCCTGTGCGCATGTAACTGCTCAGATGACCATTGAGATACTGTGCCTGTCAGACTCTCATTGATCTGTACAGGCTGTTGCATTTGTGTGAATGAACCCTATGATTACAACAAGAAGGGCTAATGCATTTATTTTAGGCACATGTGGTGAGAACCAGCTAATGAATCAGAATGTAAAAGAGTTTCTGGTTGAGAGTCTATTGCTGGCCATACACTATACAGAAAATCGGCCGAACCCATTTTCGAAAAACGAACGTTCGACCGTGACCGCAAACGATCGTGCCATCATATAATGACCGATAAATTGTTCAGTGGACATGAATAAATAATTTTTTGTTCGTTTTTTTACATATACCTAGTGCAGACAGTTCGGACGGGAAACACATTAACCTTGCAATTTATCGTACGTTCGGCAGAAATTTTCCAAACTTCCCGTTCGTTTTTTTCCCACAAAAACGTCACAAACGATTATCGATTTGTGCCCATTAACTTGCCGAAAAACGAACGAAGTGTCTATACGAACGATTTTTCGGCCGATTTTTCGTATAGTGTATGGCCAGCATTAGATGAAAATCCTCACAGGTGGTGTGAGCTATACCAGGAGATCATTGTGCTAGGACAGGGGCACACAACTGCAATAATCATCGGTGAAATCATAGGATGAAAATTCACTAGGCCCATGAATCATCTCATGGTATAAGCTCTCTGTCCAGTCAGAGAGATCAACTATATTCCACGAATCTATCTTAATGCGAGAATGCTAGTTTAAACACGTGGTATCTCTTTTTTTAGTCCAATGTTTATTTTTGCAGTCAGATTAACAAGTTATAGTGAGGCTTATGGTTAGAGGTTAGGGGGTTAAGTTTAAAGATTAGTTTAAGAGTCAAGTTTATGGAACGGATTACAGTAAATTCATAGGCATGCGCACAGGGTGTGCCAGGTGTGCCTGGGCACACCCTAATCACCACGTGTGCTGCAGATTCCCCCTGTTTAGACCCCTGATATTTCACCAAACCCCTCTAATGGGGCTCCTAAAGAAATGATCAAAAAAATCATTAAAAAATAAAATTGTAAAAAATAATACAAAATAAAATAATGAAAACTATTGACTCCAAACTCTGCTCTACTGACAACGTCCACTGCCCTTCTGACACCGTCCACTGCTCTACTGACACCGTCCACTGCTCTACTGACACCGTCCACTGCTCTACTGACACCGTCCACTGCTCTACTGACACCGTCCACTGCTCTACTGACACCGTCCACTGCCCTTCTGACACCGTCCACTGCCCTTCTGACACCGTCCACTGCCCTTCTGACACCGTCCACTGCCCTTCTGACACCGTCCACTGCCCTTCTGACACCGTCCACTGCTCTACTGACACCGTCCACTGATCTACTGACACCGTCCACTGATCTACTGACACCATCCACTGATCTACTGACACTGGCAGTATATATACACATGCACACACTAATGTGTTTAAGCTTTGCGGTGCACACCCTAGAATGCATTAAGGTGAAAAACCTTGAGGGTTTACAACCCCTTTAAGGTGTGTGTTATGTTAGTACAGAAAGAGCAAAATACTCAAATTGGACGGTAAAATGCAATACATTGGAGCAAAACGTGTTAGAAATGCTTTTAGTATAAAGTTTTTTTTATTGTGTCGGCACATGAATCTAGCTTTAGTGACAGGGGATAGGTTCATTGTTTTTTTAAGGGCAGGTTGAGTGGTTTAACTACCGCCTCCAATCATCATGTTAGCTTGAAAAAAACCCAAAAAACTAAAGGCCCTTTTTAGAACAGCCCCTCAACTCTGTTCACATGACACGTCTGGTCCAAGTCTTCTCTCTTCTAGATTGCAAAGTGGGAGGGCCCTTTTTGGGTGCCCACATTGTTTCCAGGCTGATATAGACACTCTATTGTTCTTGGTTGTCCATCAGTAGGGTACTTATAGGCTCATGATGAGGGGACTGGTCTGCAGTTCTGAAAAACGTGCTGCAGAAGGTCACATGATGACAGACTTAGGTAAGTAAAAAAATTCATTTTAAATTTTAGTTTTTTAAGGTTAATGAATAGGTGGAGATTTTACACTTCCCCGTAGATGGGCTATAAAATTAGGAAGAGGGTCAGAGTTAATTGCGTGAGAATAAAAGTTGGAATTAGTGATACTTAGGGGCATGGGTGCATACAATGATGTTCAGGTTGGTTTTGTCATTGAATGATCTGCAATGCAGACCTGACACTGGAAAGGTATATACTGCTTATAAGAAATTCAGCATTCTGTAAAAAAAGATACTGTTTTCTTGTCCATGGCTAGAATTGTCATCCCCCTCCATTGGAAGGAGACAAGCATACCCTCTCTTGGGGAGTGGACCACTGAAGTTGACTCTATCGGGGACCTTGAATGTCTGTTGGCACAGGAGGTGGGTAGGGAAGAACAATTCTCATTAACGTGGACCTCATGGTCTATGTTCCGCTACTCTGAGTTCCTCACCTGGACCACGAGTGACTCAGTACACACCACTTGTGGACCCCGAAGGAGTATATACACTTTTTCCTTCTGTACTCCAGCTTCTGCATACTACCTTACTTTCTCTGTTATCTTTCTTTCTACTTTTTCTTCCTATGCCCCGAAAAACTGTCGAAGTGTGATTCACCGTAGTGACCCCCACAGCATACACAGGAGTCTTAAACTTGATCCCGCAACTAAACTTATTATGTATTTTGAAGATCTCTGTACTCGGTCATAAGTCGTTTTCTAATCTCATGTGAACTGGAATATTACCGGTATAGACATTTTCTTTGATCCAGTAAACTAAGATTTGAACTAAAAAAAGATACTGTGATCCAACAGGATCCAAGGATTTAAAGTGTATCTAAACCCAAAAATAAAAACCCTTGGTGGCTACAATCACTCCTCCACTATATCTATGGAGGAGCAGTGTAACCTGTGATGTTAGGCTGGATTCACACCTATGCAGTTTTAGTGCTTTTTGCAGTTTGCAGATTTGCACTACAGTCCCTTTAACATGGTTTCCTATGGAACACGATCTGTGGAGGAAATCTGCAAAATGCAAAAAGCACTAAAAATGCATAGGTGTGAATCCAGCCTTAGATGGACTTTATATAAGTGAGCAACAAATTTAAGCCCAAGTCCAGTTAACACTTTTTAGGCTGGATTCACACCTATGCATTTTTGGTGCTTTTTGCATTTTGCAGATTTGCACAACAGTCGATTTAACATGGTTTCCTATGGAACTTGTTCTGTGGTGCAAATCTGCAAAATGCAAAAAGCACTAAAAATGCATAGGTGTGAATCCAGCCTTAAGCAGTTAGAGAAACAGTTTTTTTTTACTTTAGGGATAAAGGTTTTAAGGAAATGAAGAAAAGCCGACCACTGTAAGGCTCCATTCACACTAGCGCCTTTTTTGATGCATTTTGCATTTTGCAGAAATGCACGGGAATTTTTTAACATGGGTTCCTATGGAACATGTTCACATCAATGCCTTTTTGTTTCTCTGCATTTTTGGAAAGGGTCGGGGACTTTTTTTCATGCAAAAAGCAGCGTTTTGCATGTAATGGATTTCAATGGACAAGCATCAAAAACGCAAGTGCACCGTTTTTGCAGCGTTTTTGATGCGTTTTTGATGCGTTTTTGCCGGTTTTTTTTTTTTGTTTTTTTTTTTAATTTTTTTAAAATTTTTTTTTAGACTATAAAAAAAAACTGTAAAAAAAAAAAAAAAAAAAAAAAAAAAACGCAAAACGCAAATCGCGGCAAAAACGCCGCAAAAACGCTGCTCAAAAACGTGGCAAGCATGAAAAAAAAACCTCCAAAAACGCTCAAAAGCAACATGCATAGGTGTGATTTTGGAGGTTTTTTTTTCATGCTTGCCGCGTTTTTGAGCCGCGTTTTTGCCGCGTTTTTGGAGGTTTTTTTTTCATGCTTGCCGCGTTTTTGAGCCGCGTTTTTGCCGCGTTTTAGCGGCGTTTTTGCCGCGTTTTTGCCGCGATTTGCGTTTTGCGTTTTTTTTTTTTTTTTTTCATTTTTTTTTACAGTCTTACAAAAAAATTACAAAAAAAAAAAAAAAAACGGCAAAAACGCACCAAAAACGCACCAAAAACGCATCAAAAACGCTGCAAAAAAGGTGCACTTGCGTTTTTGATGCTTGTCCATTGAAAACCATTACATGCAAAACGCTGCATTTTGCATGAGAAAAAGTCCCCGACCCTTTCCAAAAACGCGGAGATACAAAAAAGCATTGATGTGAACATGTTCCATAGGAACCCATGTTAAAAAATTCCCGTGCATTTCTGCAAAATGCAAAATGCATCAAAAAACGCGCTAGTGTGAATGGGGCCTAAGGCTCGATTCACACCTATGCAGTTTTAGTGCTTTTTGCATTTTGCAGATTTGCACTACAGTCCATTTAACATGGTTTCCTATGGAACACGTTCTGTTGTGCAAATCTGCAAAATGCAAAAAGCACTAAAAATGCATAGGTGTGAATCCAGCCTAAGGCCTGGTTCACATCTATGCAGGTTGCAGTTTGCATATTCTGGGTGTATTTTGCATTTTTCAATACACGTTTTTGATCCATTGAAGTCTATGGAAAAAAAAAACAGGAAAAAAGTCCCTGGCCCTTTCAATAAAATGCACAGATGTGAACGTGACCCATAGGAAACCATGGTAAATGGTCTGTAGTGTGTTTCTGCAAAACTGAAAATGTACTAAAAAATGCATAGATGTGAACAAGGCCTTAATCAGGGGTGAATGGTTTTCTCAACTCTCCAACTGACATATTTTCAATACAGCTTGGTTACATAGTAAGTCAGGTTGACTAGTTCTACCAATAGAAAAAAATAAATATACAGAACAAATAAATAGAAAACCTCCATATACGTACTCAATACTATACCCACAGCTGATCCAGAGGAAGGATAAAAAACCCTATATGAAGCATGATTCAATTTGTTCCAGCAAGGGAAAAATAATTCTTTCATGTTCCCCTGTAAGTCAACTGGAGGCGATATCTCTTTTACTCCAGGCGTAAAGAGTGCCCCCTTGTCCTTTGTGATGACCATAAAGTCTTTGTTAAAGGAAGTTGAAAAATAAAAGACTTTGGGCCCATTAACATCAGCCACATGCTACAATGATACATTTTAGTGTGCGGACTAGGGTCCCTTGTGTGCTGGCGGGCGGTGCCTTGAAACAACTTGTTACTAGTCCAAGCACTGTTTACCTTTCTTTTTTTCTTTTTTTTTTTACTTTATTGAAATGTCAAAGTGACACTTTTGTTCATTCCTAATACAGGCAGTGATTTCAGGTGAGCGCTGGTGCATTGCAGAAAAATGCATCATGTGTGAAGAGGGCGCATAGAAATTGATTGTTTTCTATGTGCCTTTAAAAAAGACAGTCACTGCACATAGTGTGAATGGGCCTTTATTGGCATGATGAGTGAAAATACAATATTCCAGAGAAGTTGGGATGCTGTGTAAAATCTACATAAAAACAGAATGCAATGATTTTCAAATCTCATACACCCATATTTTATTCACAAAAGAAAATAGAAAACATATCAAAAGTTTAAACTGAAAAAATGTACCATTTAAAAGGAAAGCTAAGGTCATTTTGAAATTGATGCCAGTAACACATCTCAAAAAAGTTGGGACAGGTCAACAAAAAGCTAGCAAAGTAAGTGGTACTAACAAGGGAGAGTTGGAAGAACATTTTGCAACTAATTAGGTTAATTGGAAACAGGTTAATAACATGATTGGGTATAAAGAGAGTATCTTAGAGAGTCAGAGTGTCCCAGAAGTAAGGTTGGGCAAAGGTTCACCAATCTGTGAAAAGCTGCATCTAAAAATTGTCAAACAATTTTAGAATAATGTTCCTCAACTTAAAATAGCAAAGACTTTAAATAAATCATCAACAGTACAGAAAATCATCAAAAGATTCAGAGAATCTGGAGATATGCAATATTGGATGAATATTGGTGATCTTCAGGCTCTCAGACTGCACTAAACACAGGCATGATTCTGTGATGGACATCAGTGCACGGGGTCAGGAACAGTGGCAGCTGTTGCTCAATATTTTGGGGGTAGGCGACAAACAAACCTGCCCCTCCTCCCTCGCACATACCAATCACCCCCCCCCCCCCCCCGTGAACAGGCTGGCCATGGTACTCACACTTCTCTTCGCTATCCACAACTGCTCCAGTTCATTCGGGCTGCTGCTGTTGTTTATGCTGTAATCTGCTGCTATAGGCTCTGGAGGATGATGCCCAGCATGAGCTCCATGGGGCCGGGAATGGCGACAATCAGTCTTAGGTGGCCGATGCTGCTCCTGCTCGCAGAGGGGCCTTTGCTTCTCCTCATGGCCGAACAGGAAGTGGGTCCTGAGACCCGATTGGCAGAGAGTCCTAAGTCCCTGGCTAATCGGGTCTCAGGTCACTTCCAGATTGGCCGGGGGGAGAAGCAGAAAGACCTTAGCAAATATTAATTTGCTAATGTCACACAACTGGGTGGGCTAAGGGGGCAGTGCTCTGCACCACAAGCCCACCTTTTTGTTAAGCCAATTAAAGCCCCAGGCTGTAATCAGGTGCTTATAAAGGAATACTTTAGAAAATAACTGTCTGTGAACGAAGTTCGCCATCCAACAAAGCAAGCTAAAGCTCTATCATTAGAAGAAGAAGCCAAATCTGAACATGATACCGAAATGCTGCTCTGGGCCAAAGCTAATTTAAAATGGTCTGTTGTAAAGTGGAAAACTGTTCTATGGTCAGGCAAATTGAAGTTTGACATTCTTTGTGGCAACTGCGTTCTCTGGACTAAAGTGGAGAGGAACCTTCTGGCTTATTATCAACGTTCAAAAGCCTGCATCTCTGATTGTATGGGGGTGCATGAGTGCATATGGAATGGACAGCTTGCACATCTGGAAAGGCACCATCAATGCTGAAAGATATATCCAGGTTTTAGAGCAGCATATACTCCCATCTGTAGGAAATCTTTTTCATCTCCTTCCATATTTCAGCAGGACAATGCTAAACCACATTTTGCACCTATGAGAACAGCATGTAGAACGTAAAGAGCAGTAGAAGTAGAAGCGTCCGGGTGCTTAACTAATTAACTAAAAATATTTGGCGCATCTTGAAACCAAAAATACGGCAAAGAAGACACAGGACTGTTGAGCAGTTAGAATCCTATATTAGCTGAGAATGGGACAACACGCCTCTTTCAAAACTATGGTAAATGGTCTCCTCAGTTCCCAGATGTTTACAGAATGTTGTTAAAGGAAGAGGGGTTACTGCATTGTAGTAAACATCAACCTGTCCCAACTTTTTTGAGACATGTTGCTGCCATCAATTAAAAAATTACAATCATGGCAATTTTACCTTGAGGAACAGTATTCTGAAATTGTTTGACAATTTTTAGATGCAGCTTTTCACAGATTGGTGAACCTCTGCTCATCTTTACTTCTGAGATACTCTGACTCTCTAAGATACCCAATCATGTTATTGACCTGTTGCCAATTATACTATTTAGCAAAATGTTCTTCCAACTCTTCTTTGTTAGTACCACTTACTTTGTCAGCTTTTTGTTGTCCTGTCCCAACTTTTTTGAGAAGTGTTGCTGCCATCAATTTCAAAATGACCTTATTTTTTCATAAAATGGTACATTTTCTCAGTTTAAAAATGTCATGTGTTTTCTATTTTCTATTGTGAATAAAATATGGGTCTATGAGATTTGAAAATCATTACTTTCTGTTTATGTAGATTTTGCACAACGTCCCAATATTTTTGAAATTGGGGTTGTAGAAAAAAAGCCTCAAAAATGAAAGCAGACACCTCATCGAAGGAATTCTAAGGTTTAGAGGCTGCAGACATGAAAAATTATTGAGGCCCTGTTGCATTTATCTATTTTATTTATTTATCTGTAAATCACCTATACAGTATGAAAGAATAGAGGAGTGGAGGTGCGGAGGCAATTGCCGCCACTTGCCTGCTCGCACGTAGACGCCTGAGAATTGGGGGTTGGACTATCTCGGCACTTGGTAATTATTCACAGTTGATAGATCATAAAATATATAAATTTTAATGAGTATAATACAAAAATATACAATCAATATTAAAAACAACAGTATGTATAAACCACAGTTAACAAATTACTAACGGGTGTCCCCGTAGAGTTTCTGTTGGGGGGGGGTATACATGAAATTCCTCAACCGGTTTCGCTATGAAAACCGCTTCTTCAGAAGGGGTGGTCTATAAAACAATTAATATTTTTATAGCAATGTACAAAATACAGCAAAACAGTTTAAAAACATAATGCATTTCATAATATCAAAGGAGAAGACTAGACAGTATGGATTTTCTGGTGCAAAGGTTGCACGTAGAAGCAGTCAGGTCATAGCAGACACTAAAGACATGTACCAGATGTTTCAAGGCCTTTCACTTGTTGATATAAAATATGTTCTTCACATATGTAGAATTAAGCTATTTAGTTTTGTTTATTTTCTCCAGACACTTACAAGTGTGTAATGTCAGATTAATATCAAAATGCTGTGAGTAATACAAGCAGAGCAGGGTCAAATAAGACAGTGTGGGAGGCTGGCTGTAGTGTTAATCCCAGTGAGGTGCTGAATGACAGGACACAGCGGACACAGTGTGTATCAAGGCCGGGTGTCTACTGTTCATCTTTGCTACACATAATTGTGCCGTGTGCAGATGGTTCCTGTCCCCCCACACCAGCAATATTGACAAATGATACCAGGCCCTTAATTCACTAAGCTATAACATAAGTTATTATCTATATTGTAGTTATTTTCAAGTTGGTGATTGCTATTTTCAGCTCTTCTTGGTGCCATTAAGATTAACCTTCTCTGTTTGTCCTGAGACCAATGTCATTGGGACACAAAGTAATGGGGAATCAAACATTTTGAATTGTCACCAGAACAGGAGTAAAAGTATAAATCTTCCATTCAGAACACTTGTTGGGTGACTACTGTCTAAGAAAGGACTTCCCTCAGTTTGGAAAAATTTACTTTCACTTCCTGTTGTGTTTGTAGGACTGGAATTGAAGGAGAATATCCTTGATGTGGCACAGACTGGCACAGGCTCTATGTATACCCTGCCTACATTTACCGCAGCTGCTGGAAAACGCCGGCCGTCAAAACGTTCCTTCCCTGAATGTGATATTTACACGTTCAGGAGAGGGAGGTTAAAGATCATCTAACCGTGGCAGCTCTCCTAAACTCTGCTAAAAACCTAAGGGTACATTGACACATACTGTAGGCTTTTATGGTGTTGAGTTTAGAAGCTTTGGCAACAAAACACCAAAAGCTCCTAAACTTAAGTTTAGGAGCTGCTAGTGTACATGAAAAAAAGTTGTTTCTAACTCTTCCCTACACTATCCAAAAGTAGAGTTGAGCTCCAATCCAAACCCACCTGAGTGAGCCCACCAGGAAGCTGCCACCTGTACTGGGTAATTCATAATTGGCCAAGGCAATCCCTGCCCTGCAGGGATTGGATTTACTCCCCTGGACACAAGCATTCTGGGTTGTATGCCCATACACATGCACATGTTTATGCAAGAACCAGCACATACCCATGTACAGCCATTGATTTCTAAGGGCGTCTGTACTTGGCACCTGTGGTTCCCGGGCAGGGACATATGTCCAAACTTTATGTCATACTGTTCCAGGCACCTGTGTGCATGAGGCCTTAGATATATTTTTTTCTGAATGCAAGAAGGGTAAGTACATACATTTGCCTTGGTATCCACTTCTTGCAATAACCCAAACATCAGAGTTCAGACTGGCAAGGACAAGCAACATTTGTTCTTTGCCAGTTCCAAGGAGGAAGTCAGGTATGTTACAGTGTTCATGAGCTTACAAGAAACATGCTGATATTACTGACAGCAGTTAAGGCTGTAAGCGGGTGTAGGGTGTAGCGGCTTCACTGACTTTATAACCAGGCAACGTTTATTACCGGAGAGATGGTGGTAGAAAGAGTATTTACAGCAGTAATGCAAGTAGTTTCACTCCAGACATGGAGGCATAAATACACAGCACAGTCACTTCTGATGTAAGCAGTAGTTATATTCGACAGCACTATAGTCACTTCTCACTGACTGACACAGTATAACCCCTTCCCGCCGAGCGTACGCAGATGTGCGTACTCGGCTTTCCGGGGTTATACCGGGATGATGCCCGCAGCTGCAGGCATCATCCCGGTACCATTGTTTAGAGCGGGTGATCGGCTATCCGAACATAACAACCGATGCATCTAAAAGCCTGTTATACTGGAGGAGTGGGAGGGGACGTCCCCCCTCCCGCCGCTCTTACCGGGCCTTCCGTTTGATCGGGAGGCCCGGTGACCAATCGGCTGCCTCTGGCAGCTGGGGGCGGGCTGGAATGAAACTGTGGGCGGCTTTGTTCCAGCCTTCTCATTGTAAACGCGGAAGCGACGTCATGCCGTCACTTCCCGTTTACTCGGCTGCCAATGGCGCCGGTTTTAAAAAAATACACAGTATTCAGAATCGTCGCTTTCAGCGATCTGAATACTGTGCAGTGCAAAGGAGGGATCGGGGGTCTTTTAGACCCCCGATCCCTCCATAAAGAGTACCTGTCACCACCTATTACTGTCACAAGGGATGTTTACATTCCTTGTGACAGCAATAAATGTCGTCAAAATTTTATTATTTTTTTTAAACACAATTTACAAATATCAAAATAAATAAGAAAAAAAAATTTTTTAAAGCGCCCCCGTCCCCGCGAGCTCGCGCAGCAAAGAAATCGCATACAGAAGTCGCGCCCGCATATGTAAACGGTGTTCAAATCACACATATGAGGTATCGCCGCAATCGTCAGAGAGAGAGCAATAATTCTAGCACTAGACCTCTGTAACTCTAACCTGTTAACCGTAAAAAAAATTTAAAGCGTCGCCTATGGAAATTCTTAGGTACCGTAGTTTGTCGCCATTCCACGAGTGCGTGCAATTATAAAGCGTGACATGTTTGGTATCTATTTACTCGGCGTAACATCATCTTTCACATTATACAAAAAAATTGGGGTAACTTTACTGTTTGGATTTTTTAAAATTCATGAAAATGTCCCTTTTCCAAAAATTTGCGTATAAAACACAGCTGCACAAATACCGTGTGATATAAAATATTGCAACAATCTCCATTTTATTCTCTAGATTCTCTGCTAAAAAAAATATATATAATGTTTGGGGGTTCTAAGTAATTTTCTAGCAAAAAATATGGATTTTAACTTGTAAACAACAAATTTCAAAAATAGGCTGTCATGAAAGGGATAAACCCAAGCACACAATGCGTATCTGTAGAGGCTGATATTCACACATGTTACCCGGTAACAGCGGTATTCCTTCAGAAGATGGATATAGGCACTTGTCCCTCCCTCACGGCGAGGACACCTGATTTATTATCCGCAATGGGGAGTCTTTCATCCGACCAGGACTGTTGATACAGGACTCCAGAGGAACCCTGAGCTATCCCTCACAGGCCGGAACACTCCCTATCTTCTCCTAACTCTCCCTGACAAGCAGGTTCACCCACCCCGTCTGTATACACACGTGAACTCAACTAAACATGGCTGAGCTTTCCTATATAAGATAGCCACCCAAAAATGGCCGACCAAATATCTCGAGATTTGCTTGTCCTATCAGGACACCAGACTTCTCCAAAATGGTGCTGGAGACAATATAGAGGCCAAACAGCTCAGAACCTAAGTACACATAATAAACATATCAAAGAGGCTGGAAGTGAGAATATACACTTGTTAACCCACTACCTCCTGCAGCCAGCTAGGCTGCCCTGCACACAGCTGCTTACAAGCCTATGAAAATCTGCCTGGGGTTTCTCTCTAGAAAGGCTGAGAGTTTTAGTGGTAGAATATGATGCAGAGTGTTAAAGTCACGCCACAGAATATATTCCTTAAGAGATCACGCACAAGGCCACAAGGGAGCCTTACGCTCGATTCACACAGGGGCAACACGATTTCAGCGCGACTTTGCAAGGCGACTTCAACGCGACTTCAGCGCGACCTTAAGCAAATTACAACGCGACTTCAAGTCGCCTCCAGGACAGGCGACTTTGGCTGTGGCCAATCACAGGATAATCAGCTCTCTGGGAGGGAGGGGTTTGCCTGGGCAAACTAAATTTTTTCCCTGTAAAGTCGCTTCAATGTAGATGGAGATCCGACTTGGAGGCGACTTCCATTGATTTCTATGGTACAGGTCGCCTTGAAGTCGGATCGAAGTAGTACAGGGAGTACGCTCTGAAGTCGGAGCAACTTCAGTAGTGTCAATTAAGACGCTCTGATTCCCTGCAATGTAAATCTCTTCTTGGGGCGACTTGGGGCGACTTGAGGGCTTACAAGTCGGATCCCAAGTCGTCCTAGTGTGAACCGAGCCTTACAGCATTCATGAGCACCCCAAACACCTGAAAAACTTCCCTGGGACCCACAGGTGCTGCTTAAAACTGGCCATTGACAGCAATTATAAGATGCAGCTATTTTCAGGAATAAAGCACATGCACGTGAGTATGCCTGAGCACAAAATGACTGCACTTGGGGCATATATCTGTTTTATGCAAGTGCTGACACATATAACCATATAGCTGCATCTTGTAATTGCTGCCAATAGGTAAGGTGAGTGTATGCAGCAGCTGTGGGTCCTGGGGAAGTTTTTATGGAGGTTCCAGACGCTCATGCATGCTGTATAGCCCCCTTGCGACATTGTGCCTAAACCCTAAAGACAAAATGGGGGGGGGGGATTTACTAAAACTGGTACACACAGAATCTGGGACAGCTGTGCATAGTAGCCAATCAGCTTCCAACGTCAGCTTGTTCAAGTAAGTTTTGGCAATAAAACCTGGAAGCTGAATCAGAACCCAGAATCTGCACCAGTTTCTGTGTGCAATAATTTTAGTAAATCCTCCTCATTTTGTATTATACATTTATATTTAGTATTAAATGTTGGTAGACTTATATATTTTTTTCAATCTACAAGCCTTCCTAATGAGCTTTAGGGCAAACCTGTGCTCACTGGAAGGCAAGTATTTATCGAGGTGGGTGTCATTCAGGAGAGTGAGGGAATGAAAGGACAATTGTAGAAAGGTATGGTTGTCTATATGTGATGCCCTCTTCAGTTGGACATATTCACTATCCTTTCTCTTCCCTCGCATTATTCTTGGCCACCAGGAGTGAAGGGAGGAAGTTCCAAATTGCAATTTTCGAGCTTACATAGCAGCAGTTAAGTGAACTGGTTACTTTTCTCTGGAGGGAAAAACAAAGGTTCACTTTCATTTCTAAATCTGATACTATGATGTCATTTTTATGTTTAGACTGTACCTCCTCATGAGGGCCAATAAATCAGCAGTTCCTTCAGTTTCATGATATGTGTGAACGTGAATAGGCTGCTAGATATGCAGCCTAGGCCTCTCAATTTACCATTCATCAAAGATTGATTTCAAAGATGGATTCTTCCGTGCCCTTTATGTGTCCTCTGCTGGGGTACTATTCCTGAACCCCACACTTCTCACACAGTCCAATTATTAAACACTTGAAAATCACCTTTTAAACTGTGCAGTCAGACATTCTTGGTGTTCCTGGTGCCAGTATCACATGTACTATGGCTGCTAACAAACTGGTTTTAGAGAATTATCAACAAGGCAGCCGAGATAGTATTGGCAGCAAGTATGGAAAGAAGGTTTTCTTGGAACGTCCTACGACTACTGACAGAGAACTGAGATGGGCTAATATGGACTGAGAGACTGGCATGATGCAATGGACTTTATGAAGATTGCTAATACACAGTAAGGAGGGAAAATGGTCTGAAATATAAGGGAAACATCTGAATATTGACATGGTTTTACCCATAGAGCATGCCACCTGTAGTAGAGAGGGGCAAGCTTGTACTGTTTTCATTCTGGTCCTCAATAATCAGTTATTCTTCAGGGAATGTGTAGTGATTAACATATACCACTATTATACCAGATTTGTAAAGCACCAACAGTTTACGCACGCTTTACAAAATAAATGGTAACAGGCCTAGTAGCTTACAATCGAATATATATTTTCAACATATATTATGCTTAATATTAGAATTTTGAATGATTAATATGTATTCATTTTTAATCTCCTTGATATGAAATGTTGTATATGATTATTTTATATTTATGTTTTCTAGACAGAAGTTAGGCTAGGTTCACACTGCGGTGCGGTGCATTAAAGCACACATTTATTTCACATGTTTATGGGCTTAGGCTTGGTTCACACTGCATGCCGATGCGGCTCACAGCAGGGGTCCTTTGTGTCCTTGTTCACCATTTCAGGTCCGATTTCAGCCCGAATTTTAGGCTGAATTCGGACCTGAAACAAACCAAAAGACGCACAGGTTTCCTGTGCAAATTCGCACAGGAGCCGCATCGGAGATATGTGAACTGGCTCCATAGAGAGACGGTCACAATCTCCCGCTATTGCGAATTGGAACCCAGTAGTGTGAACCCAGCCTTAGGCAGCCTATTCAAAATAAATAGGCTGGCACACACCTTAGTGGCCCACAAAGCAGACCTGCACCCTTTTCGACAGCACACCATGCGTTAATGCATTGCACTGCTGTGCAGTGCACCTCTGTCAGTGAGGTGAATAAATGGCCGCACCACATCACACCATTGCAGGTCACGTGCAGTTTATAGAGTTGCGGGAACGTGCATGGGAACATGCACGTTCTCATACCGTGATGAATGAAGCGTAATGCCGTGTACACACGGGCAGACTTTTCGACCGGACTGGTCCGACGGAACGAATCCGTCGGACAATCCGACCGTGTGTGGGCTTCATCGGACCTTCAGCGGACTTTTTCTGTCGAAAATCAGACGGACTTTAGATTTGGAACATGTTTCAAATCTTTCTGCGGAACTCCGCCGGACCCAGTTCCTATTGAGAAATCCGCTCATCTGTATGCTAGTCCGACGGACGAAATCCGACGCTAGGGCAGCTATTGGCTACTGGCTATGAACTTCCTTATTTTAGTCCGGTCGTACATCATCACGTACGAATCCGTCGGACTTTGGTGTGATCGTGTGTGGGCAAGTCCGTTTGTTAGAGAGTCCGTCGAAAGTCGGAAAGACTGTCGTACCTTTGATGCCGAAAAGTCTGCCCGTGTATACATGGCATTAGAGCTTCTTTCCCATGGAGCTGGTCCGATCTGAGCAGATCTCTTGCTGATTCCGAGCTATCAGTTTTCTGACATGCTCGCCCATTCGGTTTGTGTCCGGCAAACATGGGCAGACTGGTGATAGCTTTACAGGCAGCAAGATCTAAATGGACTTATGTCCATTTACATCAGGCAACTTCCAATTCCTCACGTTTAGTTTCAGAAAAACTGAAAAGGGATGCAGTCCTTTTCTGTTCTTTTTACCAGACCTGGACAGACTCAGAGGTAGGTGAGAGGAAGGCCATTTACATCAGCCTGCCCATAGAGCTACATGGAGCTTGCAATCAGGTTGGCCTAAAAAACTGACAGGCAGACCTGATTGGAAAGCTTGTGTGAAATGGCCTTTAGGATACTGGTCTCCATCTACATGTTTTTTCTATCAGAAACTTTTTTATTGAATTTTTGTTCTAATGCCGCGTACACACGACCGGACTTTTAGGCATCAAAGGTCAGACGGAACAAATCCGTCGGACAATTTGATCGCGTGTGGGCTTCATCAGAACTTTTCTGTCGAAAATTCAGACGGACCTAGAAATAGAACATGTTTCAAATCTTTCCGACGGACTCGATTCCTATAGAAAAAAACGTTCGTCTGTATGCTAGTCCGACGGACCAAAAACGATGCTAGGGCAGCTATTGGCTACTGGCTATGAACTTCCTTATTCTAGACGGGTCATACGTCATCACGTTCGAATCAGTTGGACTTTGGTGTGATCGTGTGTATGCAAGTCCGTTTCGTTGGAACTCCGTTGGAACTCTGTCGGAACTCCGTTGAAAAGTCCTTTGCAGTTGAGTCTGATGAAAAGTCCGGTCGTGTGTACGTGGCGTTACAGTACACAAAAGCAAAACAAAGGGAGGGTGAGGGAAAGGGGCAAGTGAGGTGTAAGACAAAAAGGTCTGTCACACATTACACAGTAATGCAGTACATTAAATTAAGATTAGCATCAAAGTAGTATAGACATAGTATGACATTCAAAACAAGTATTGTACTAGGGTGTCAAACATATTTAGCCTACATAGCAGTTTACAAAACGGGAACCCATGACAATTACCAAGGGATAAATGGAGATAACTGTTTATGCATCCAATTATCCCAAATAGAGTGAACTGAGTGTCTGAGTTGCCCTTTGGATTTGCAGATATAATGTCTTAGGCTTGTTTGGTAGGGGATGTCAGGGGAAGTCTTTTTTTTTTTTTTAGATCAATTTTTATATTGTTTTACGGTCAGTAGCTGAGAAACATATATTCCTCAGCTTCGCCTCAAAGGCAAGGCAAGTGGTGTGGTTGCAAATTGCTGAGAAACAAACTTGATGAATATTGCATAACCTCTCCTGAATATTGTTGGGGCAGCAACATACCATATGAAATAAATTATCAGTGTCAAGGTGACAGTGGGCAAGTCTCTGGGGGTAGTTCACAAGACACTAGCCATGTCCTCCAAAATAGAGGGCCTTTGCTCAGATATTGAACCTATCCCTGTGTAGACCATAAATGGGTTATTCATTGATCATCATACGATAAGTAGCCTCCAAGTAAGAATATGTATACTCCAGATATCAGTGACTTAGTTGATAGACTTCTTCCTCCAATCGGAATGGCATAATTTGTAACAAGGTGGTGGAGAGCAAAAAGTGCTGCTTGGGCAAATCCAGTTCTGCCTATAGAGTAGAGAAAGGCTTTAAAGCAGAGTTGTCATATAACTGAGATAGTTTAGTGAGTCCTAATGTATAATTGCACCTTTTATATGTTTACCAAAAAAAAGCCTCCTGGTGGGCATTTTGGGAGCATCGCTTCCTAGGCTTTAATGCCCGGGAAGGGATGCGGCTTCAATATCATGGGACCACTGTAATGGGCTCTCACAGTGGTCACATAATCGGGAGCCTGTTCCGCTGGTTCCCAATTAGAAGCCATGACTGAGAGCTGTCAGTGGCAGCTCAGTCAGTGTGCTGGGAGCACGCAGTGAACGTGCTGTCAGTGCTGCCATGGACACATATGTTCTGCCTGTGCCTCAGTGTTAAAGCCCACTTTTTGGCTGCCACATATATCCGTTATGTGGTTGGCAAGAGGTAAGGAACGGAACGGCTAAAACTTAAATTTTACACACAGTTAGATGAGTCAGAAGAGTGACTTCTTCTTTAACCTTCTGCTCTGCAGGTCTTAATACATGCTGTGCTTTCTATTAAAAACATCCTCCATCCCCTTTGACACTAGTGCCATGTATGTACCCAATATTACATTTTTATATAATAAATAATTTACAGAAATGGTAAAAAGATCATTGTAAAGGTTTTTTTCTTTAACTTTAGCTAAAAGTGACCATAACATTATAGTTTGCCCTAAAAAAAACTTCATCACAACCAAATCTACATTGAAAAAAAATCACAGTTTTTAAAAAAAACTAAAGTGGTTGCAACCCTTTTACGAGCCCCTTCTCACTATTGCAGCCATTTACCGTATGCATTTTAACATTTGGGATGCTGCGTGCATTCATTTTACATAGACTGCCAATGTGGCATAATGCATCTAAAACTAGACAAGAACCATTTTTTCTATCACAAGACACAGATAGTGCCCTATGTGCGCTGTGGTGTTCACCAAAGCACAAACTTTTGGGTGTGTTTGGTGTGCCATTCAAATTGACAACGTATTTGAGCACTGAGCAGACAGGCTCTATTATTTTTTTCATCCTTTGATCCGAGAAATACAAAACGTCTGACAGGAACTTTTGGCAGGGCAGTGAAAAAACAAAAGTCTCCCTGATTGTTGGCAAACATCCGATACTTTTATTTATCAGATACTGCAATGGGGAGTATGAAAGCTTAGCATCTTTGTTTGGCCAGCAGACACAAATTCCTCCGAGCATTTACAGCAAGATGAATTTCAGACTTCAAGCTGCAACGTTATCTGTCGCGGGGTCTTTCCTCATTTCCAAAAGCTTTTGTGAGCGTTATCTTATTCCTTGTCGGAATTCCTGGCCTTTGGTGACAGTATCTATACCATAACACATGATGTTACTATTACGCTCTTGTTTCTGTAACTGTTTTGTTGACTGTTGATGTAGTAAAGACAAACCCTGGGTAACACTGCTAATGCTACCCAGGAAACATTGTCATTGTGCTAAAATCATAGAGTCAAAGAAACAAAATAATACTGCAGTCCAGCTATGATCCTCTTCAAATTCATTGGTTAAAATTCAGCAGCATCTGATAGTGAGAACCCTTTCACACTGAGGCAGTTTTCAGGCGTTTTAGTGCTAGAAATAGCCTCTGAAAAGCGCTTCCCTGGGGCGGTGCACTTGCAGGACATTAGAAAAAGTCCTGCAAGCAGCTCCCAAAATGCCCCTGCCCATTGAAATGAATAGCCAACACTTCCACTGCGCCTTAAATGTGCTTTGAAAGCACCGCAAAACAGGACTTTTTTTCTTTTGTTTTTAAAAAAAAATGCCCCGCTGGCACCCGAAAAAAAATTGCAAAAGCTCAGCTAAAATGCCACTAAAGTAACCGACGCTTTAGCGCTGTTTTAGCGGCACTTTAGTGTGAAAGGGGTCTTACAAGACACTAACGTGTTTCTGCTTTGCAGCCGTGTGGGGAGGACAAGAAGCTAGCTGTTGAGCCAATCAGTGTTGCCAACCGCCAGTATTTTTACTGGCAGCCAGTAAAAAATGGGCACTTTTGTCAGTAAATGCCAGTGAAAGAAAAAGATTGCCAGTAAAAAATGTGACTGTGACGCTTGGCCGAGACCATCCCAGTGCCTGCTACAGTGTGTTCAGACTGTGCCAACAGTGTATCACGTGAAGTCATGGTGCAAGGAAATGGAGCAGCCGGTACCTCATGTGCAGGTATGCAGGACGGGAGAAGTGCAGTCTGGGAGTGGACTGAAGGGACCACCTGGCATGGAGAGAGAGGGTCACTATGACTTAGGAGGGGACGTGTCAGTGAGGTGTCTTCATCATCTGTGCTGCTGCACACTGCTGTCAGTGTCACTGTGAGAGTCAATTTCATGTGTGTGTGCATGTTCATTCTAATTTCTTGCCCTTTCGATTCCTGTCCCTCAGCTACTTAATTACTATATCGAAAATAAAACAAGAAATATGTTTTTGCCTTAATATCTTCTTTAACCACTTCCCTACCCGCCTATAGTCAAATGACGTCCACAGATGGGATCTCCCATCCTGGGTGGACGTCATATGACGGCCTCGGGTTCCCAGCCGCCTAGGGGGCGCGTGCGCGCCCCGCCGCGTTGCTCGGGACCCAGTGCGTGTGCCCGGCAGCCGCGATGTCCGCTGGGCACCCGCGATTGCCCGTTACCGGGCCGGACCGTGGAACTCTGTGTGTAAACACAGAGATCCACGTCCTGTCAGCTGAGAGGACACCGATCTGTATTCCCAGAACGGAGGAACACTGATCGGTCTCCTCCCCTTGTACGTCCCCTCCCCCCACAGTTAGAAGCATTCCCTAGGAAACACATTTAACCCCTCCCCACCCCCTAGTGGTTAACCCCACACTGCCTGTCACATTTACACAGTAATCAATGCAATTTTATTGCATTGATCGCTGTATAAATGTGAATGGTCCCAAAAATGTGTCAAAAGTGTCCGATGTGTCCGCCATAATGTCGCCGTCACGAAAAAAAATCGCGATCACCGCTATTATTAGTAAAAAAAAAAAAAAAATAATAATTTTTTTTTTAAAATGCCATAAATCTATCCTGTATTTTATAGACGCTATAACTTTTGCGCAAGCCAATCAATATACGCTTATTGCGATTTTTTTTAACCAAAAATATGTAGAAGAATACGTATCGGCCGAAACTGAGGAAAAAATTTGTTTTTTTTTTTAAAAATTGGGATATTTATTATAGCAAAAATGAAAAAATATTGTGTTTTTTTCAAAATTGTCACTCTTCTTTTGTTTATAGCGCAAAAAATAAAAACCGCAGAGGTGATCAAATACCACCAAAAGAAAGCTCTATTTGTGGGGAAAAAAGAACGTCAATTTTGTTTGGGTACAACGTCGCATGACCGTGCAATTGTCGTTTAAATTGCGACAGCGCTGAAAACTAAAAATTGGTCTGGGAAGGAAGGGGGTGAAAAGGCCCGGTATTGAACCGGTTAAATCACTTTCCTAATTGCATATTGTACTTGTTTGTAGCCTAAATATTGAAATTTGCACTTAAATCTGTCATTTTGTAACTTTTGGATATGACAGTAAAAACTTGACTGTGCCAGTACATTTTGGGTGTCGTGTCAGTAAATTTCCATCTGGTAGGTTGGCAACACTGGAGCCAATACTCCATGGACTGTGTTGGTGGAGAGATAAAGCTCTCTATCTCTTTGTTCTAAAAACAAGGAGGTTGATTTACTAAAAGCAAATATACCGTGTGCTAGAAGTGCACTTCAAGTGGAGTTGCTCTTGATCTGAGGGGAAGCTCTGAAATGAGGGGAAGCTCTGCTGATTTCTATCATCCAATCATGTGCAAGTAAAAATGCAGTTTTTCATTTTTCTTGCATGCCCCCCTCAGAACTAGAGCAACTGCACTTGAAATGCACAGACTATTTATCTTTAGTAAATCAACCCCATAGAGTCCTTTTACGATAGTGTCACCATTATTAGAATCCTCATGGACACAGGCTGTAAGTAGGCAATGTTGACTGCAGCAGGTAGGACAAAAGCAGAGATGATGGTGATGGCGGGGGGGGGGGGGGCAAAAAGAATTGGATTCAAAAGACTGTAGTACCAGAACAGAGTTACAGGTGATCAGGAGAAGAGTCTATCATGTCTAGAATAAAATGCTTTCCTATATTTTTCCTCCTGGGCTTTAGAAGTGGGAAGAAGAGTTAGATCCTCTGCCAGATTTTTGTTGCTGTTGGGGAGATTTCCCCTCACTTCCTGTCCCAGTGACACCCTATACACTGTAGTAAGGTGAACTTCCTGTTTCTCATCTCTGGAATGAATTATATATGTATTTATTGGAAGACTTTACTAATTGGCTTTCACAATGTGCATTTAGCAGAACATCAGTGTGTGTAAAACACCAAAAAAATGCCTGGTAGTGTTAACCTCTGTTGATTGCGTGTGGAAGGTCAGTGTTTTTTAACTTCTTCAAACTTTTTCCCTCAGTTTTCCTCTGTTGATCCTGCCAGTACATTGCCTCCTTTTCTAGGGTGACAACACTAACATAGCCTGCACCTCTGCAGGAGCAGCGTTGTCACCCAGGACATGCAGACTGCTGGTTGACTGCATGCTGGCAAATATATGAAACCAGCCTATTGCACAGCTTTCAGCTTCTGTTCCACCTGCTGCCATAATGTGCACGCTTTGAACAACAGGAAGAAACAGGGCAGGAAAGCTATGCATGGACACGACTTTCTTTTACAAATTAAGTTACTTAAAAAAAAAACACAGTGATGTAAATTTTTGGAATATCATGAAGTTATTTCTGTAAATTACTTGTTTTTGTTTAGTTGTCCACTAAGTTTTCGTGCAGGAATCGTAGACCAAGTTGCTGAACAGCTCTTCTTTCTGTTGCCAGCTCCTTCCACCCCGGTGATTAAAGCAGAGGAGTGCACAGTGTGCTGGAACACTGCTGTAATCAGATGGAGCACTGCTCATCCAGAATCCACAGACACCTTCACTTTGGAGTGGTGCAAGCAGTACTCCTCAGAGGGCGAGGGGCTCAGGTAAAACTTGCTGCTTGTCTTGTATCCTGGTCATATGCTTCAAATATCTAACAATCCAACCATTCACCAACCACCTTTCTAAGACTTACTGAGGAGAGAGAGCAGCCAAACAGGTTAGGGATTGACCCCATCTTGTAAAAAATATAAGTCATAAAATATAATAAAAAAAAAAAAAAAAAAAAGACTTTTTCTTCCCCTGATGGACATGTTTGTAGAAACTTTATAGCTTGATCCAAAATGTAAGGTTTGAAGGTTAACTTTACTTATGTGTCCTGTAATTTACTCCCTTCCCTAGCAGCATCTCCCCAAAGTCTTATGCCGTGTACACACAATCGGACATTCCGACAACAAAATCCTGGATTTATCTCCGAAGGATGTTGGCTCAAACTTGTCTTGCATACACGCGGTCGCACAAATGTTGTCGGAAATTCAGAACATCAAGAACGCGGTGATGTACAACACGTACAATGAGCCAAGAAAAATGTTCAATAGCCAGTGCGGCTCTTCTGCTTGATTCTGAGCATGTGTAGAATTTTGTGCGTCGGAATTGTGTACACACGATCGTAATTTCCGACAATGGATTTTTTTGTCGGAAAATTTGAGAACCAGCTCTCAAATTTTGTTGTCGGAAATTCCGACAACAAATGTCCGATGGAGCCTACACACGGTTGGAATTTCCGACAACGAGCTCACATCGAACATTTGTTGTCGGAAATTCCGACCGTGTGTACGTGGCATTATACTCACCTGCCCACACTCCTGCAAGATCTACAATGTGTGGCCCACCAGAAAGCTGCACAGCTGCTGGAGCAGCAAGTTGCAGTAGAAGGGACCAACTGGGAAAGTGCACAGGGGTGGCTGTGCAGCTTCTTGTGTTCCATAAGGTGGATCTGTCAAGACATGGACAGGTGAGTATTAGGCCTCATGCACGTGGGTGCCTGGGCCGGCCATATGGTGTAACATTCGGGTGTGTGTCCCCCGTTTCTCTAGAGCCAGACCTGCTGCCTTTAGCAAACCATAAAAACAAATGATAGAATGCTGCTGTATGTAGGTAAACAGGGTATTTGTTAAGTATGTGCACTTGTATGGAGGTATGACCCTGGCAGCAGACAGTCTGCACCCAGAGGTGAGCGTCTGTATGTGTGTTGCAGTGTTTGGTGGGGGTGGATGGTGGTACATTAAAGATTAACTACGAAAGTAAAAGTTATCCTTTAAATTGTAGAAGTAAAATATTTAAGTTGGCCACAGATATAGCACTATACCTGTACAATTTATGAAAATAGATAAATTTACAAAAATGAATTGAAATGGTAAAATATATATATATATATATATATATATATTAAAAAGAAGAGATTATATGGTATGTGCCAGTTTTACAATCTTTTACATCTAATAAAAAAGTTTCAAATTTACCAAACAATTGTTTCACACATTCTCAGCCACATTTTATGAATCTTATGTGAACCCACACACATTTTTGCACAGTTCTTCCTTAACCTGATAGAAGGTACAAATGGTTTGGAGTATACGTGGGCATTGGGATTTAAAATAAATTGCTTCACTGTATAGGGGCACTAAACAAGATCAGAAGAAGATGCTGTAGAATGAAACAGTGGGGTAGATTTACTATAGGCAAATAGACTGTGCATTTTGCAAAGTGCAGTTGCACTCTGCAAGAGCAGTTGCTCCAGAGCTTAGTAAATGAGGTAAAGCTTCACCTCTTTAAATTTACCTTGCACGTGATTGGGTATTCTTTGCAAAGTGACGCTTTACCTCATTTACTAAGCTCTGGTGCAACTGCACTTTGAAAAGTGCACAGTCTATTTGCCTATAGTAAATCAACCCCAGTACAGTTGTGCTCATAAGTTTACAGATCCTGGCAGAATTTATGATTTCTTGGTCATTTTTCAGAGAATATGAATGATAACACAAAAACTTTTCTTTCACTAATGGTTAGTGTTTGGCTGAAGCCAATTATTATCAATCAACTGTGTTTACTCTTTTTAAATCATAGTGACAACAGAAACTACCCAAATGACCCTGATCAAAAGTTTACATACCCCAGTTCTTAAAGCAGAGGTCCGCCCACCGCTGCAAAAATTAAAAGCCAGCAGCTGCACATACTGCAGCTGCTGACTTTTAATATTCGGACACTTACCTGTCCTGGAATCCAGCGATGTCGGCACCGCAGCTGATGTTTCTGCTGCCTGTCGGGTGCTGCCGCCTCCATTGGGAGTAAGGGAAGCCGGCAGTGTAGCCTTTCAGCTTCACGCCGGGAACCCTACTGCGCATGCACGAGGCTCCGCTCCTCTCTCCTACTGGCCCGGTGGCTGGGGAAGGAGGAGGGAGGAGGAGGGAGCCCCGTGGTGACGTCAAAACCCACGGCTCCCGGAAGTCGGAACAGCATACCTCTGAAAGACAGGTATCCTGTCCCCCTCCCCCCCGAAAAGTGCCAAATGTGGCACCGGAGGGGGGAAGGAGTACAATGAGCGAAAGTTCCACTTTTGGGTGGGACTCCACTTTAATACTGTGTATTGCCCCCTTTAACATCAATGACAGCTTGAAGTCTTTTGTGGTTTTTGTGGATGAGGCTCTTTATCTTCTTTATCTTCTCTTCTCTTCTCTTCTCTTCACCTCCATGTTTCGCAGTAGGAATGATGTACCTTTCATCATAGGCCTTGTTTACTCCTCTCCAAATGTAGCGTTTATGGTTGTGGCTAAAAGGCTCAATTTTGGTCTCATCACTCCAAATGACTTTGTGCCAGAAGGTTTGAGGCTTGTCTCTGTGCTGTTTGGCGTATTGTAAGCGGGATACTTTGTGGCATTTGCGCAGTAATGGCTTTCTTATGGCGACTCGACCATGCAGCCCATCTTTCGTCAAGTGCCTCCTCATTGTGCATCTTGAAACACAACACATGTTTTCAGAGAGTCCTGTATTTCCCCTGAAGTTATTTGTGGGTTTTTCTTTGCATCCTGAACAATTTTCCTGGCAGTTGTGGCTGAAATTCTAGTTGGTCTACCTGACCGTGGTTTGGTTTCAACAGAACCCCTAATTTTCCACTTCTTGATTAGAGTTTGAACACTGCTGATTGGCATTCTCAATTCCTTGGATATCTTTTTATAACCTTTTCCTGTTTTATACAGTTCAACTAACTTTTCCTGCAGATCCTTTGGCAATTCTTTTGCTTTCCCCATGACTCAGAATCCAGAAACATCAGTGCCGCACTGGATGAAAGATGCAAGGGTCTGTCAGGAGTCCAGAAACTAGCCATTCAAGCCCTTTGTGTCAACTTATGTGCATGTTATCAGGTCAAAATTTACCAGGGTATGTAAACTTTTGATCAGGGTCATTTGGGTAGTTTCTATTGTCACTATGATTTAAAAAGAGTAAACACGGTTGATTGATAATAAATGGCTTCAGCCAAACAATAACTATGAGTGAAAAATGTTTTTGTGTAATCATTTATATTCTCTGAAAAATGGCCAAGAAATCATAAATTCTGCCAGGGTATGTAAACTTATGAGTACAACTGTACATATCCTGATAAGTATTTTTTTTTCTAATAAAGTTGTTCTTAGTCATGAGTTTGGGGTCTGAATAGATGTTCTCCCTAGTAAGCATGCCACTTTCTGGTTTGGTTATACTTTCCAGGTCTGTATCTGGTATTAAGGATCAGCAGCTGAGAGTTTCACTGCAACCAGGAGAGAACTATTTCTTCTATGTAAAAGCTGCCAATGCATTCGGATGCAGCGAGCAGAGCGAGGCAGCTCTCATATCCACAAAAGGTAAGTACTTCATCTACACTTGGAACAATGACTTTTCAACTGCTATATGCTTTTAGCCAGTCCTAGTCCTCCAGTTTTGCTTGTTGATCTGCATAGGTGAAATTTGCTTGAAAATAAAAAAGTTCCACTAGTTTACTTTGTTATTTAGTGTTCTTTGTATTTACGTTGCTTTTTTATGCAGTGGTACAGTGCCTTGCAAAAGTATTCACCCCCTTGGCTTTTTACCTATTTTTTTACATTACAGCCTTTAGTTCAATGTTTTTTTAATCTGAATTATATGTGATGGATGAAAACACAATAGTCTAAGTTGGTGAAGTAAAATTAGAAATATATATATATATATAACTATTTTTCAGAAATAAAAAACTGATAATTGGCATGTGCGTATGTATTCACCCCCTTTGTTATGAAGCCCATAAAAATTACCTTCAGAAGTCACATAATTTGTGAAATGATGTCTACCTGTGTGCAATCTAAGTATCACACGATCTGTCATTACATATACACACCTTTTTGAAAGGCCCCAGAGGCTGCAACACCTAAGCAAGAGACACCACTAACCAAACACTGCCATGAAGACCAAGGAACTCTCCAAATAAGTAAGGGACAATGTTGTTGAGAAGTACAAGTCAGGGTTAGATTATAAAAAAATATCCAAATCTTTGATGATCCCTAGGAGCACCATCAAATCTATCATAACCAAATGGAAAGAACATGGCACAACAGCAAACCTGCTAAGAGACGGCCGCACACCAAAACTCACGGACCGCGCAAAGAGGGCATTAGTCAGAGAGGCAGCACAGAGATCTAAGGTAACCCTGCATGAGCTGCAGAGTTCCACAGCAGAGACTGGAATATCTGTACATAGGACGACAATAAGCCATACGCTCCATAGAGTTGGGCTTTATGGCAGAGTGGCCAGAAGAAAGCCATTACTTTCAGCAAAAACCAAAATGGCACGTTTTGAGTTTGCGAAAAGGCATGTGGGAGACTCCAAAATGTGTGGAGGAAGGTGCTCTGGTCTGATGAGAATAAAATTGAACTTTTTGGCTATCAAAGAAAACTCTATGTCTGGCACAAACCCAACACATCACATCACCCAAAGAACACCATCCCCACAGTGAAACATGGTGGTGGCAGCATCATGCTGTAGGGATGTTTTTCAGCAATCAGGACTGAGAAACTGGTCAGAGTTGAGGGAAAAATGGATGGTGATAAATACAAGGATATTCTTGAGCAAAACCTGTACCACTCTGTGTGTGATTTGAGGCTAGGACGGAGGTTCACTTTCCAGCAGGACAATGACCCCAAATACACTGCTAAAGCAACACTTGAGTGGTTTAAGGGGAAACATGTAAATATGTTGGAATGGCCTAGTCAAAGCCCGGACTTCAATCCAATAGAAAATCTGTGATCAGACTTAAAGTTTGCTGTTCACAAGCGCAAACCATCCAACTTGAAGGAGTTGGAGCAGTTTTGCAAGAAGAAATGAGCAAAAATCCCAGTGGTAAGATGTGGCAAGCGACTTGGAGCTTTGGATAAGTCTCTATGGTGGCTCTACAAAGTATTGACTTTAGGTGGTGAATAGTTATGCACATTGACTTTTTCTGTTATTTTGTCTTATTTGTGGTTTGCGTCACAATAAAAAAAAAAAAAAAAAATCTTCAAAGTTGTGGGCATGTTCTGTAAATGAAATTATGCAAATCCTCAAACAATCCATGTTAATTCCAGGTTGTGAGGCAACAAAATACAAAAAATGCCAAGGGGGTGAATACTTTTGCAAAGCACTGTGAGTTGTGTACTGTCACTTTATATATTTTTTTATGTTACTATTTATTTAGCTGTTTTTATCATACTGTGAAAAATTTGAATAATATGACCAACAAAGTAGTTGGCCCAGGATAGTTAAAAGAAGCTTTCCTGACCACCAAGGCCATTTAAAGGCCATTGCACCTTTCCCTATTGGCTCCAATGCAAAATGGCACCATTGTACCTAACGGTTTCAACAATCATTAGTTTATAGTAAAAGTCTTTCTTTCTGCATGTTCACAATATTTTGGATAGCTTAAAAAATATACACAGCACGTATAAAAAAAAAGGTCTTTGTCAATTGAGATACAGATACACACAGTCAGGATGCATGTGTTACTGAAATAATGCAACATTTATGCAATACACTTCTCATTTATATATTGCTGTATTGTGATTAAAATGTAGTGAACTACCAGCCATGGTTATAGTCCAGCCGAAATATTGACCTTGACTTTGAGTAGAGTGCTCCCTCTGGTGGAATGAAGCACCACTGCCTTTAGTGAAGGCAAATTATTGCTAATTGGGCCAAATTGCGATTAGGAAGCTTGACCCGCGTTTTCAGAAATCAAGAACAATCACTGGAGAGATTTATTGTATTTTTCTAAAATCAGAATTAAAAAATTCTGATGCCTCTGATTCCTATACTTACATTTAGCACTACTTTCACTCCACTTTGATCTTTACCAACACTCCTTAAAAATCAAAATAATTCCAGGTAGGAAGGAATATAGGGCCACATGCCTTCACAATGGTGGGATCATGGCCTAAGTAGCCATTGGTCAGAATGTCCTACTCTTGCATGAGAAGGGGGGGGGGGGGAGTGTGCAATTGTCAATATTATCTGGTACTGGAAATGGAAAGAAAGGAAATTTTGTTTCTCCTAGTTGGCCTGGGAATGCCTTGTAATTTTAAGTCCCGAAGAGCAGGAGGTTACACATAAAGTCCATCCCACACATGTACCTCCAAAGCCAGAATGGCAATCAGGGCCTTGGCAAGTGGTGATACCACAAATGTTCATAACCTAAAGAGCCAGCACTGCAGAAATCCCTGAAGCTCCTTAACTGCAGGTAGATCATGCCAAACAAAAAAGGACCAAGGTGGAAATGACATTGTACTTTTATAAAGAAGACCTGTAAATTAATGAAACATAGTTCCTTTATTGCTTTACATGCTCTATCTGTTAAAGAGCTTTAAGGAGTTTCAAAGTGCTGGCTTATTGTATTTTGGTGATAAGAAATTGTGTGCTATAGCGTCTAAACTGATAAGTAAACAAAATTGTTTCATAAGCTCTTTATTGTGACGTATTGTTTTATTTATATGGCCATGGAGCAAATGAGAAGTCACTTATTTAGTTGTGACTCTACTAATTTCAATTGCTAACATTCTTGGTAGAATAAGAAAAGCGTGAAGAACATTTAGTTCAGAATGCTAAAGTCTTTTTTTTTTTTTTTTTTTGCAGGTACTAGATTTCACTTACTGAGGGATACTGCACACCCTGCCCTGGATTTGTCACCAGATGGAACTGTGATCGGCATCGCTGAAGAGATAGAAATCGCAGGGTTTGTATCAACTTTCAAGGCAGTAAATATATTTGAAGTAAATGAAGTGATAACAGCATCATTTGTAGTGTTTGCAAGGTTTGGCGGAAAGCCATCCATATTGCATAAAAATATCTAAGTGAATTCAAAGCATTGTATAACAGTTCTTAGGCATCAGAGGTGGATGGGATCTTGATAGCCTCAGCTGAAACCCAAACTGTGAAGCAGCATAAGGAGAGGTTTTATTTCATCACTGATGCTTGAAGTATATTGGGTGGTCTTATTTTAGTGAACCTGTACTCCTTTTTACATGTATAAAAATCCTGCTGAAGAGCAGACACCATAAGATGTCTACTATTGCTATTATTTATACACCAGAAAGGCCCCCTTTGTGCCCATCTCTGATTTAGTTTCACCTTGTTACTGCCACTTGACATTCCTTGATTTCATGGCTCATCTCAACCAACTGTCATTCTACACTATCTATTAAAGTGCCCTTACTAGCCACATAGACCGTAGAATGGCAAGTGGGAGGATTATGTCCTGAAGTCAGGGAAAGTCAGACCCCAGTAACACAGTTAGTGAAGTTGAAAAAAGACACATCCAGTTCAACCGGTAGAAGAAAAAAAAAAGAAATAAATCGAATATATAGATTGAAAATAAATAAAAAGCCTCCATATACAGAATCCTATACCCACAGTTGATCCAGAAGAAGGTAAAAACTCTATAAAGCATGTTCCAATTTGCTCCAGTGGGGGAAAAATTTCTTCCTGATCCTACAAAAAGGCAATAACAAAGTGAAACTAAATCAGAATGGCTTATAAAGGTAATGATAGGCATCTTGTGAAGTATGCTCTTAGAGTGGACTTTTACTTTTAAAAGGCTAGTAAAGTCTTGTGTTGTGTCGGCCATTGATAAATGTGCAAAGTTAGATGTTTAATTGGTACCCTTTATTTTCTAACTTATTTTCCTAAAAATGCTATCTTTGGGAAACCATTAGGTTCCTTAATTAGGGGTCCCAAAAAATTGCATCTTTTATAGTTTAAAGAGTATGTAAACCCAACATTTCATATTCCTGATATGTGCCTGCTGTACCATGTACTTGTATGAAAAAAATATTTATTTTATTTACTTATATAGCGCCGTCAATTTACGCAGCGCTTTACATATACATTATACATTCACATCAGTCCCTACACCCTCAAGGAGCTTACAATCTAAGGTCCCTAACTCACATTCATACATACTAGGGACAATTTAGACAGGATCCAATTAACCTACCAGCATGTCTTTGGAGTGTAGGAGGAAACCGGAGTACCCAGGGGAAACTCCAGGCAGGTAGTGTTATGGTCGGGATTCGAACCAGCGACCCTTCTTATTGCCTCAGCGACCCTTCTTATTCTCATGCCATTTTATCCTTTTTTTTTTTTTCAACAGCCGTGTGTCGGCAGTTGCAACCACGAGTCAATTTAAATGTGATTTGACTCTTTTTTTTTTCTTTAGAAATATAATTTTTGCTGCAGCATGTTCTATATATACTACAGATGCGCCACTTTACAGGCAGACTAAGGGGACCCCCCCCCCACCATGCACTATATTTAAATGAATTTTTCATTTTTATTTTACTTAAAGTGGGGTTCCCCTTAGTCTGCCTGTAAAGTGGCGCTTCTGTAGCATGTATAGAATATCCTGCAGCAAAAATGAAATTTCTAAAGAAAAAAAATGCATGAAATTACGTTTAAATTGCTGGCAATACAATACCAATGCCGGCAATAGAAAAAAGTTTAAAAAACAGCATGGTTCCCCCCCAGTCCATACCAGGACTAGAAAACCCATCCTTTAGCTTGCAAACAAGGTCTCTACAATCAAAAATGTGACTGAGGAAAGTACCCACACTACTACAGAAATTGAAATATTTGACGTCAGTATGATTTTCTATGTAGCCCGATATAAGCTGCCATACAAGTCTGGCTGGTGCATTTCTGTATTGGAAGTACTGAACATAAAGTTAGCTGTGTAAAATGCTGCTTTATTTTTTACAATATCTTCTGTTCTGATGTCCTGCGGCTTTTACATTTTGTCAATAAGGTCAAATGGCAAGGGTTTAGGTATGGTTTTTGGAGACCTTGCCATATCAACAGAATGTTGATGTGAGGATTCTCTCAATGTAAGGCAGGGAGATTGTAACGTTTGATGCATTTGTACATGAAATGGACCTTATCTGGGCTGGCTATACAATTATGGGTAGCTGAATAAAGGTATTCTCACTTTAAAATACAACTCAGCATTCTACTCAAGTTCTGCAGCCTGGAAATAGGATTTCTACACAAATCTCAGCAATTAGTGCTCATTAGTTTTAATGAATAAACATTTCAATAGGTTACGTTTTTTGATTAACTACCTATATAAATGATATGAGTCCAAAAATCTTTTTTATTTTTTATATAGAATTCCCTTAGTTCTGGGGGAGCTGCTGCCAGCCAGTGGGAGACATTACTGGGAGATGATGGTAACTGAGTGCAGTGCCTACAGCGTTGGTGCAACCTTTCACCCCTCTCCTGAGGAAGATGCCTCTGCACAAGACAGCACATCATGGTGTATGCAGTGCTCTTGTTCTTCTACAAGGTAATAATCAGCTAAATCTATGTAATCAATTTAGAGAGCATGCTTAAGTGGGTAGCTACATCAAGCAAAATTTCTACACTTTCATTGTAAGCACCTTCTCTCTGTGTAAGTGACATTACTTGGAGCCTATCCAGTGCAACAGAATGGTTACCATATGCTATTATTGCAGTTTTTGAATGAGCTGTGATACTAAAATCATCAGAATTTGTTATAGGTGAAATAACTAATTTCAGCTTTTTGTCTTGAAAAACAAAGATGCTGTATGTTGGGCGGACCTATTAGTGATACCATCTAAAGCGGTCCCAAACAAACGGTATGCTACAGAGGGCTGGGCTTAAAGTGAACCTGTGCTTTTACAGTGCAGGGTAAAAGGGCAACAGATTCACTTTAATTTGACTCTTCCTAGCAGCCTATACCGTACTTAACTTCTTTCAACGCTGACCCCCACCCCGTTAAGTCACCAGGAGCAAAACAAAGCCCTGTGTAAGCTACCAGCCAGAGTTGTAGCTTATACAGGGCTATAGACTTCCCATGTGACAGTGCTTATTGGTCTAGTGCTGTCACCTGGAGTTTGTTAGATTGCTCCGCTAGGTATTCCCATCAGCTTCAAGCTCCTTGTATGGGGCAGTGAAGGAAAGGTAAGTATATGTTGGGTGGGGGTCTTTCTTGAGAGAGGTGAAGATGCTGATTCGTTGTCTAATGAAGGAACAGGGGATGTATAAAGCTGCATTGCTAAATCAGGAAATAAGGGTTTCACCTGCCTTGCTGTGCAGGTGTTGCATAGATATGTAAATCAAGATTGTACAGAATTACAAAACCTTTCATAAAAAATAAATATATAGGTATCTAAACCATGTTTAGCTGTTTCTGGAGTTCAGATTTATGATCACTGTTCCAAAATAACTTTACACCTTCATAACTAAATCAACAAGAGAATTTTTTCTTATCTACCTGCAAGCACTGCGGGTGCTTCTTGTGCACATAATCTACCTGCTGATAAATAGTAAAGGTATTTCCAGGTGCCTGCAATGATCATTAGTTAATTCTTAGAGTAATCTGGTACCCTGCTAGGGAAATATCGAAGGCAGCCTACATGACCAATAGGTGGGCCACCCCTTTTACTCCCCCTTACTTCCATGTTAGACACTAAGGGAGCTGAGAGAGTGAAGAACATACTAGGTACACCTTGGGTCTTATTTATATTTTGAGACTTATGCCGCGTACACACCAGCGGACTTTTCGACCAGACTGGTCCGATGGACAATTCGACCGTGTGTGGGCTTCATCGGACCTGCAGCGGACTTTTTCGGTCGAAAATCTAATGGACTTTAGATGTGGAACATGTTTCAAATCTTTACGTCGGAACTCCGCCGGACCCAGTTCCTATCGAAAAATCTGCTTGTCTGTATGCTAGTCTGATGCTAGGGCAACTATTGGCTACTGGCTATGAACTTCCTTATTTGAGTCCGGTCATACGTCATCACGTACGAATCCATCGGACTTTGGTGTGATCGTGTGTAGGCAAGTCCGTTCGTTGGGAAAGTCCGTCGGAAGTGCGTTGAAAGTCCGTCAAAAAGTCCGCTCGTGTGTACATTAAATTTAGACCTGAAGGGAGTACCCAGTTATCAAGGCTAATCTGTGAGTTGTCCAGTTCTGCTCACCTCCCCATTGGCTAGTAGGTCTGTCAATTCCTATTTGTAGATAATAGGGAGGTAAGAAGAGTGGAAATGGGCAGGCAACAGCTTGGCCATGATTGTTAGAAATTCCCTGTAAGACTTAATTTAATTTGATTTATTCTTCATGGCCTCCAAGTTCTGCATATTCAAGGTCCTACTCTGTGTACAACATCCATCGGGAGTGGATCATTTGTAACAATTTACTACAGTGTTGATTGATATAAACAATGTAGTTATTTGGTTACATTGTAATATGTTGCATTTTTCATCTGCAAACTTGCAAAGTTCTTTTTTCTGAAATTCCTATTTAATGCATCAAGCCCTAGTTTACCTAATTAGCCTTTATTAACTGCTTCATACTTTTTCTTTCCATAAAGCAGAACTTCACTTAAAAAAATGAAATCCCGCTTGTTCGCTTTCTGAGTTACAGGTTTATTTGGGGGGAGGGGGGAAGTGAGTACGGATTTTCATTGGTACACGGTTCTACTTCCGCAATCCTCACCTAGGTAAGGAGATCATCTCTTGCCCCCTTCCCTCCCATAGCTGTGGGACCATTCACAAATTGTTTGCGCATGCGCAATAGGAAGCGATTTGTGGTTCCCCAGAAAGCTAGGGCCAGCTCCCGTAGCTAAGATTGCAGTGCCGGTGACCCGCAGCAGTAAGAAGAACCAGTTGCATGAAGACTGCGCTGGACTCCAGGCACTGTTAAGTAACTGATTTTTAACTCGGCAGCTACAGTATTTTTAGTTGCTGACTTTTAGATCAATCTGAGTTTATTAGAGAATTTCACAAGCATAAAATACAAAGAAGAAAGAACAAACCTTAAGGAAGGCACAATGTGTAAGTTCTTTACAGTGGTCTTGGTCAGCATATTATGAATGAAAAAAAAAACAGACTCAAGAGTAGGTAAGGATGTTCCATCATTAGGTACAGAAAGGCTATAATTTAAACATCACCAATATTAATCTTGCCGAAAAAATCAAGCTGAAGTTTCTCTTTAAAAAGTTTTTTTCACTAATTCTTTTTTTTATCATTCGTAAACAAGCATTATTTAGGTTTTCTATTATTCATTTTCTGTGCAAAATGTTAAACACGCCTTTACTTAATTTGAAATAACTTCATCATGCGTTTTACTAGAAACATATTTTAAAAGTCATGTAAATAGTTAAATCACAGATTACTCTAGCTCAGGGGTATGCAATTAGCGGCCCTCCAGCTGTTGCAAAACTACAAGTCCCATCATGCCTCTGACTCTGGGTGTCATGCTTGAGTCTTGCTATGCCTCATGGGACTTGTAGTTCTGCAACAGCTGGAGGTCCGCTAATTGCATATCCCTTCTCTAAATGTTCATTCTTGAGGTTTACATACATTCTAACTGCTTCAGCAAAATTTTTTGGCATTTCATTTTTTCTTCCCTCCACATTCTCAATTCATACAGCTATATTTGTGTCTTCTTTCAGTTTCTCGTATAAGTTCCTCCACAATGAAGTTTGGAGTGAAGTCCACCTGACGGAGCCTCCAGTCCGGGTCGGTGTTCTTTTAGACTACAGGAAAGGAAGACTCTCTTTCTATAACGTCCAGAAAGGACAGTTGTTGTTCACCTTCAGGCATCGGTTTACAGAAGCAGCTCACCCCACCTTTGCTCTGGAGGCTCCAGGAGAGATTCACCTCCACACTGGAATTGAACTGCCACACTTTGCCAAGCACAGCTAACAGCCCGTTCCCAGGGTAGTGCTGGATGATGAGAAGCCATAACTCAAGTGTTTACTACTAGGCCGTGCTTTGTAGCAGTCACTGTGTGTGGGGGGGAACTTGGGGAAATAGTACAGTTAAACAAAGCACTGTGCAGATTATTTTTGTCAATTTGTTTCTCAGGGTTTGGATTTATTTTGTTTTTGTTTTTAATCTGCTCACATAGCACACCCTAATAACTGATCTACTTGACCAGTGTTACTCAACGCTGGTCCTCAGTGGCCTGCTAACAAGTAATGTTTTCCACCTCTTGTAGTTTTTAGGGGCCTGTTTTAAAGGGATTGCTGCTCTTACCTTTCAGTATGAAAACATGCCCTGCTAGAAGTCCCTCAGGGCCACTGTTGAGGAATGGCACTAGACCAGACTGTGACCCCAGATTTGCTTTGATGAGAATCTGGTTGTCTTTGCACCTTACACCCCACATATGGATGTGACTGAGATGAGAACTAGTTGTGTTGGCTCTTTCATGTGAAGATCTTTTTCATATTTCACGGCTCTTCATGTGAAGATTAGGCAACTAAACCAGTTTGGCCGCCACAGAAAACACAAAGTTTTTCTTTCAGACACTTTCATGAAAAAGGCAGATGCATTTTGAGAACCATGACATCATTGCTGGGGCAGGAAGAATGATGCATCTGACATGCTCAGTACACCTTCACTTTAGACATGATCATTTTGGCTGGTGCATTTGGACTCAAATAGTGCTGTCACTAACAATATTCCACACCCAATGACATTGTGTCCATCTGGAAAGGCTACTTTGTAAGTTAAAGCAGGGTTCCACCCATATAAAAGTCAGCAGCTACAAAAAGTGTAGCTGCTGACTTTTAATAATCAGACACTTACCTGTCCTACAGTCCAGCGATGCAGGTGTACGAAGCCCCGCTCCCCTTCCCCTCCTTTCTGCGGCGCCGGCATTGTCACTGCGCATGCGCGAGCCGCGCTGTGCACTGTGACTGGCCGGGCAATCATCTGGGACCTGTGACGTGATGATTGCCGAGAGGGAGGGGGGAGAGGTGAACTTGCTTCTGGCGCCGTGGTGCCTCAGGAGGAAGTGGGAGCTGGAACTCTCTAAAAAGAGGGTATCCGCTCCCCCCCCCCCCAAAAAAAATGACATGCCAAAAGTGGCATGTCAGGAGGTCACCTTCACTTAAAGCGGATGTTCCATTTTTGAGTGGAACTCCGCTTTAACACTGTCCTGAACCTAACCCATAATTCTAAACCGAAAACGAACCCTTAGCTTTGGCCATTAACCGCTTAAAGCGGAGTTCCACACAAAAATGGAACTTCCGCTTTTCGGAACCCTCCCCCCCTCCGGTGTCACATTTGGCACCTTTCAGGGGGGAGGGGGGTGCAGATACCTGTCTAAGACAGGTATTTGCACCCACTTCCGGCATAGACTCCCATGGGAGTCTATGCCTCTTCCCGTCCCGACCGCGCTGTCTGCTGGGAACACACAGCTCCCAGGAGAGAGAGGGGACCACTAGGGACGCGCAGCGCGACTCGCGCATGCGCAATAGGGAACCGGGAAGTGAAGTCGCAACGCTTCACTTCCTGATTCCCTCACCTAGGATGGCGGTGGCAGCTGCCGAGAACCGAGCGGGTTCTCGGCGTCCCCTGCCAACATCGCTGGACCCTGGGACAGGTAAGTGGCCATGTATTAAAAGTCAGCAGCTGCAGTATTTGTAGCTGTTGGCTTTTAATATTTTTTTTTTTTGGCAGTGTGGGTGAACCACCGCTTTAACCTGACCCAACCCCTAATGCTGAACATAACCCATACGCATAATGTTAACCTTGAAGTCATTCTTACACCTCACCTGCAAGCTAAACATGCTCATAAACTTAACCTAACCCTCATATGTACCACCTCTGGACACTAAATTTATAGCAAAATCACACTGAGAGAGGAAACTGAGTGTTCATAGGAGGACCACAAGATTATCTGAAGTTCAGCTAATATGGACCTATCTCCTACTGTTCTAAATAGTGAACAGTTCAATCGGAGCATTGCATTGAAAACAGACAGTGTCCTTCCTCCAATAACTTTTGCATTTCAAGATAAAAATAATTCAGCATAAATGTTTTATTCAGCAGTGATCCAGCTGGTAGTAAATGAATCCTGTATTAACATATGATTCAATGGTGTGAACTATTGCCTGCACTTTGGGGAATATTAAACAGACTTAAAGTGTTACTAAACCCACAACAGTAAAATCAGTCTCTATATGCAGTAAAACATGCTTGTTATAATCACTGTGGAACCTAAGGGGTTAATCCTCCGCATTGTGTAAAAAGGCTGTTTGATCCTGTCTTATCTGATCCTCCCCTTCTTCCACAGTCCCCAATCCACCTGCTGATAGTACAGAGCCTTGGAGGCAAGCTGTACATGCTCAGTTTGGTGTGTAATGATAGACAGTTTTTGTTTGTTTTTTGGGAGGGTGCATGTGATCAGCACAGGGCCAATCAGCACTGTTCAGACAGAGGGTCAGGAGTCATGCAGCCTCATAGGACAATCAGAGAATGAAATCTCCTCCTACAAGCTTTAACCAGTGCTTGGCCAGACATTGATAGAAGTCACAAGACTGCTATATACTGCTGATGAGAAAAGGTATTTAGCATTTTATATTTACTAAAATAATTGCATTTCCATGTTCTGTGTACTGTAGGAGACGAGATATAGTGAATGCAGGGTCCTGGGTTTAGTAACACTTAAACCTCTTGGTGCCAACAGCACACAAATATGGGGCCTATCGGTGGGTGGGCCTTGGTGCAGAGTGGCTGCATGTTTACCACATTGCAACCAGCGCGCAGTTACCAGCAGCTAACAGAATGCTCCCAATCTCTGCTGATTATATCTCCCGCCTCACCTGCCGGCATCTTAAACCCCTTAAAGGTCTTGGAGGTGCCAGTGCCAAGGGTTTAAAGCCAAAATCAATAGTAAACATTTTTTGGGATTTCTGCACTTTTAGAGCTTGAATAAATAGCCTAACTTTTATCATTATTACTAATGTGTATTGTTCTTCAGGGAACATCGTACATATACAGTAGTACTTTGTCCCATCCTCCTATGTGTTGTTTAAGGCAAGCTATAATGTGGAAAAGGTACCCCTACTCCAACAGTACAGCTAGCCAGGAGAGGGCTGCTTTGACTAATGTTTTTTTTCTTCAACTCCCAGCACTTGCCAGTAGACATGTGCAGTGCCAAAAAATGTGTTCATTTCATTCATTTTTTTTTTTTCGTTCTTTGGGTCATCCGTTATTTAAAATAAATTCGGAAATTCGAAATCCAAAAAATCGGAAATCCGAAAATCCAAAAAGAAGAAAAAAATTTGAAAATTTCGAAAGAAAATCCGAAAATAAGAATGAAAATCCGAAAATAAGAATGAAAATTCAAAAATTTGAAAATCCGAAATAATAACTAATAATAACTAACTATTAAATTATAGGTATTTGAATTTCCTTTCAAATTTGGCTGTTAGTGAACGTAATGAATACGAAATGTTTTTATTATTATTATTATTAATAATTTGTTACGTTCCATTCATTTAGATAAAGCATTCGTATTTGGGATAATTCATAACTTTGGATAAATTCGTATTCATTACGTTCACTAACAGCCAAATTTGAAAGGAAATTCCAATACCTATAATTTAATAGTTAGTAATAGTTATTATTAGTTAGTTAGTTATTATTTCAAAAATTTCGGGTTTTCTAACTTTTAGATTTTCATTGTTATTTTCGGATTTTTGTTCTTATTTACGAATTTCTGAATTTCCAGATTATCGAATTTTTGATTTTCGAATTTTCAAAATTCTGAATTTTCAAATTTTTAGATTTTTTTGAATTTCTGAATCTTTGAATTTCGGAAAAAATTTGTTAAACGGGTTTCCGTTAATTCACATATTTGCGAATGAACAAATTTGTCAAATTTCATCAAAAAATGAATTTGGAATGAAACTAATTGCACATGTCATTTTGTTAAGCGCTGCGCAAACTGTTGGCACTATATAAATCCTAATATAATAATAATGTGTACTTGCCAGCTTGCCAGGAAAATGGAGGGTTAAATTCCCCCCTCCGCTTATAGACAGAGAAAATCTGTCAGAACAGCCATCTCCTAGCTAGCTGCATTATTGGACAGCTATGGACCGACCTCACAGCTAGAATGCAGATAGGAAGAAGAAGGGACAAAGCATTACATGTACTTTCTCCCCTGGAAACCAGAACACGTTGATACATATTTAAGCAAGCCTTATAATATACTCTGAAGATTAAAAATCATTTTCCTAGCAAGCTTCTAGAATTCTGCTATTCATATAGTGTGTGACTACTGGGGTGGGGGTACTGGTTGGAGAGATGACATCGAATGTAACAGCTTGTTATATGTAAAGCAAACACATCCACTGTACACACCATTTTATATTATTATTTTTTAGATTTAAAACACAGAAAGAGGTGAATAAAATGTAGCACAGTTACACTGCATCTTGTGTTTAGATTTCTCATTTACAGTGACTTTGTGGAGTTTATGGATAATGTTATCAAGAAGGATGCAATAAGTGCATGTCTTATGAATGAAAAGTATATTTTCTTGTCAAATTTGTTTATTGAATTGTAACAATTAGTATACATAAGTACATATGGTGGCAGCAAACAAAAAAGATCACATATATGGTAATAATATTGAGTTGTAGTTCCAACATAAACTAAAAGTAGTTTAACCACTTCAATACCGGGCACTTATACACCTTCCTGCCCAGACCAATTTTCAGCTTTCAGCACTGTCGCACTTTGAATGACAATTGCGCGGTCATACAACACTGTACCCAAACTAAACTTTTATCATTTTGTTCCCACAAATAGAGCTTTCCTTTGGTGGTATTTGATGAGATTTTTATTTTCTGCTAAACAAATAAAAAAATTTTGAAAAAAAAATGTTTTTTTTTTGTTTCAGTTACAAAACTTTGTAAATAAGTAAGTTTTCTCCTTCACTGATGGGCACTGATGGGGCTGCACTGACGGGCACTGATAAGGCGGCACTGATGGCCCCCGATGAGGTGGCACCAATGAGGTGGCACTGATGAGGTGGCATTGATGGGCACTAATATGCAGCACTGATGGGGCACTGATAGGTGGCACTGATATGCGGCATGGATGGGCACGGACGGGCACGGATAGGTGGCACGGATGGGCATGGATATGCAGCACAGATGGGCATGAATAGGTGGCACAGCTGGGCACTGATAGGTGGCACGGATTGGCACTGATAGGCGGCACGGGTGGGCATGGATGGGCACGTTTAGGTGGCACTGATGTACTGTTATGTATGGTATTGATGGATGCCAATCAGTGCTAAACAATAATGCCTGCCAATCAGTGATGCCCATTGTGGGTACTGATTGGCATCCCTGGTGGTCTAGGTTGGCATATATTGTGGTGACATCCCCGGTGGTCCTAGTGGCGTCCCTTGTGGTCCAGTGTGGGCATCCTGGGGGGGGCTGTGTTGATAATCGATCAGCACAGACCCCCCCTGTCATAGGAGCAGCTGATCAGCTCTCCTCTACTCGCGTCTGACAGTCACGAGTGAGGAAAAGCCAATCACCGGCTCTTCCTGTTTACATCATGATCAGCTGTGATTGGACACGGATGATCACGTGGTAAAGAGTCTCCGTCAGAGACTCTTTACCGAGATCGTAGTTGCGGTGTGTCAGAATGACACACCGCAACAACGATCGCCGCAATGCATGCCCCCAGGGGTGCGCAGCGGCTTAATATCCTGATCACGTCATATGACGTCCAGTCAGGATATTGAAACCACTTTGCCGCCGTCATTTTGCTATATGGAGGGCGGCAAGTGGTTAACTAAAACAATTTTAACATGGAAAGATTGTGTCATACATTGTATAAGAGAGGATAAAACCAACTTAGACCAGGTTAATATAAGATGACCTCAGATAAAAAAAAAGTTGTCAAATATCAATTATAAAGTGTTCTATATGTAAGTAAATGAATTCCACTGGATCTAAAATTATGAAGTGTACCTATACATGTATATTCCCCTGAAATGTGGATTAAGGTCCACACTATGCTTCATTCATTTACTTACATATAGTACACTTTATAATTGATATTTGACAATACACACACACAATTCATTTTTCATCCACTTGTCCTGTCACATTATAAAAGTCTTTTAATTAAAGACCGTTTTTGTTAATTTTATTTTTGGTCGTCACTTTAGTTGCTTCGTCCTAGTGTTCGGAGATCGAGGCAATATCAAATCATCACTTTGCACATATAGAAATTCATCTCTGGGGGGTATTCCATTCTTATCCTTTACATACAGTGTAGTATGTTGGCATGACAGCGCGTCACTTTGTCTCCAGGGGCGCGCTGTCAGGCTGAGCCGCCTGTGACGACATCGCGCCACGTTCATCGTCATATGGAGGCGTGGCGCGCACGTAATAGACGGCGGCTTCGCTTGCGTTCCATGTGGGCGGAAGGCGCAGCTGATCTCGACACTCCTTACGTCACCTGGAACAGACCGCTCCTTACGTCACCTGGAACAGACCGCCCGGATCTGCACACTTCCTATGCTCGATCCGGAAGAGTTTTCTTTGTTTTTTTCTTTCACACTTTTCTCTTTACATTTTTTTTTTCTTTTTGACACAAGGAGTCTTATACATTTTGATACTATGTGGGAAAATAGCTTATACATTACTATTGAGCATTAACATGGGGGCGCTGGAACGCACATTATACAGCAGGAAAGAGGCTTGAAACGCACGCGGGGCCGCCATTTTGGCGATACCCGGAAGTGCATGTAATGAATGGGCACGAGCTGGATTCTCATCAAGGGGGGTCATAGCACCTTTATAAAGGAGTATGGCAGCAGTGGTAGGGTAACCCAGATGAAGTCTGATTAGACGAAACGCGCCGGAAGACTCCACTGCCTGCCACAATTTTATGATAAGCGCTTTTTTATCACGGAGAATGTAAGTGTTTTACTTTTAAATAAATTAGTTTTACCAAACGTTATTATGCTATGTGGCCCTTTTCTTATTCCTTATGGGCTATTTCACCGAGACCAAGCTACATATAGAAGAGTCCTTTCTAAAGTCCTTGATGTAATTTGGACCTCATCATCGTCTGGCTGAGAGACCCTATTTCATTGCCTGTTGGCAATACAAGCCTTACTGACAAATGGGACATTTACCCTTCTGGTAAGCCTGCACTGCTTCTACGCGGGGGATCCACCATATCTATTTTGCTTTCTTACCAGCTATCCACATGGTGTACAGCATTATTATATCTATAATATGGGACTATAAAACTTTTTTTCAAAACTTTTTTTCACATTTAATAGATATCTGCTAGGGTGTCTCACACCAAAATTTGGGATATATGCATTTATTTTGTTATTGTGTTTTTTTGTGTATGCAATACTACAATTTTAAATTCATTGGTTATAATTAGCGCTACACTATATATGCACCTGTTCCTTTTACAAATTTCCTTGTTTGTTGTGTGAGCTGCTATTTAATTGAGTAAGCGCAGAGTTTTTATTTTATTTTATGCCTGTGAGAGTCTATGAAGTTTCTCAGAATCACATGCACTGTAAAAAGTGTATCTTCATCTGAAACCCTTTTTTTAAAAAAAATTTTGGATAAGATGGGGAAAAGCTAGAACCTCCAACGGGTTTATTGTTCTCAGTGGTAAAAAGAAGGAAACATTAAAAAAAAAAAAACAACTTTTCATTTGTAGTAGTGTAAGGCAAGGTTAGAGCCGCGTCATCTTTTTTCCCTTCTATCTGTGTTCCAGTTGGAGGTTGAATGCCTTACTTATTATTCTTATTGCTGTAAAAAAAAACAAAAAAAACCTGATGGGAGCTCAAGCCTTCCTTAAAACTGGCAATGCATTTATAGATTTTTTTTTTTCCCTTTCAGCCTGCAGGCTGAACAGAAAAAAATGAAAACTTTTCTCCATCCAGGCTACACAGCTCTGATGGACGAATCTCCTGTATTGTATTTTGCTATCTGTCCCTGCCAGAACCAGATGAACTTTGCTCCATGTATGACAAGTAATACTCTACTAAAAAGTTTTTTAAATGTTTATTTGTATCCCTTTTGATGCCAAAGAGAACAGAAAAAACTGTTAGGGCATATTCACACTGTTGCGGTGCGTTGATGTTTATTGTGTTACGCATACCTCCCAACATTTTGAGATGGGAATGAGGGACACCTACTAGCAATTGTATGTAGGCATAGGACACGCCCCCCCTGCCACTCCCCTTAAAGGGGACATAACAAAAAAAAAAGGTTAATTAAATCCACAAGTGCTTTTTTTTTACCACTACTATTCCTTTATATTGGCTTTTAAAATTTACAAATGCAGCAATTTAGAATTTGGATGAAAGGTTTAGCACTGGGAAACACTTTTTGAAAGATAAAAAGTGCATTTTATATACAACTATATGGATCAGACCAAAATGAGGGTCAAATAAGGAGGAAAGAAGGGACAGGGGGACATTGCTCCAAATCAGGGACAGTTGGGAGCTACGGCAGCCCAATAATTTTGAATGGGCCATCTGAAGGCCTATACACACGATAGGACTTTTTGACAACAAACATGCAAATTAGCTGTTATAAGGCAACATCCTGCCGTGTGTACGCTCCATCGGACAAACTTTTTCGGTTTTCATCGGACAAATGTTGCCTGTGCAAACCGACAAACTTTCCGGCAACAAAAGTCCTATGGTGCAAAATCCTATCGTGTGTACAGAAGTCCATAGGACTTTAGCCCAAAGTACAAACACGCATCAGACAACAATACAGAAGTTGACCAAAGGGTGGCGGTAAAGAGCTGAAAAACCACGTGATTTGGTGAAAGTTGGCTGAAAAAGTCCTGCCGTGTGTATACTTAATTAGTTTACGGCCGACGCCCTTTGTACAAAAATCCACGGAAAAGTTTGTACAAAGTCCTATCGTGTGTATGGGCCTTAACACTCTAGATATTAAATCATCAAAAAAGGTGCATGCAGTGCACCACAATGCACGTTAGTCTATTGCTGCATGATTTGCTGAGCTGCAACACGTCTGTCAGAAAGGTGCACAGGGGCGGCATTCAGAATGAATGCGCAATATGCAAGTAATGTGCATTACCACAATGCAATAGTGCAAAGAGGCCCTTACTGGTTCTAATTCTTTCCTACTCTATCTGAAAAAAAAATAGGCTGGTTTTACACTTTAATAATGTTTCTAAATTGTCCTGTTGGCTTAATTTATAGACAATTTGTTAATTAAGTTTTACTTTAAATAAACGTAGTATTTGTCAGCACTATGTCACATGGAAAAATATTTATAGTTTAATAAACGAGTTACAATGTATTAATTAGTGAATGTCGTGAAAGGATCTTTGTGGCAAAGAATACCCAATCACATTGGTTCGGCTGCGCGAATCGCCTTCATTTTACGTCGGGCGGTGCGTGCATGCCCATTCGCTAGCGGGGGAGCTAACCAGTGGGCGCTCCAGAGAGAGGCAGAACGGGGATCTGTCAGTGTGAACAAACAGATCCCCGTTCTGACAGGGGAGTAGAGAGGTATTGTCTGTTTCTAGTGATTAGGAACAGCGATCTCTCTCCTCCTCCAGTCAGCCCAGCCCCCCATAAAGTTAGAAACACCTCCCTAGGGAACACATTTAACCCCTTGATCACCACTAGTGTTAACCCCTTCCCTGCCATTGTCACTTATGCAGTAATCAGTGCATTTTTATAGCACTGATCGCTGTATAAATGTCACTGGTCTCTAAAGTGTCAAACGTGTCCGATCTGTCCGCTGCAATGTCGCAGTCGCACTAAAAATCGCAGTTCACCGCCATTACTAGTAAAAAAAAAAAAAAATAATAATGGCATAAATCCATCCCCTATTTTGTAGAAGCAATAAGTTTTGCACCAACCAATCAATATACGCTAATTGGGATTTTTTTAACCAAAAATATGTAGCAGAATACATATTGGCCTAAACTGAGGAAGAAAGTTTTTGGGGTTTTTTTTGGATATTTTTTATAGCAAAAAATGTAAAATATTGTTTTGTTTTGTTTTTTTTAATTGTTGCTCTTTTTTTGTTTATAGCACAAAAAAATTAAAACCACAGAGGTAATCAAATACCACCAAAAGAAAGCTCTATTTGTGGGGAAAAAAAGAACATCAATTTAGTTAGGGTACAACTTTGCATGACCGTGCAATTGTCAAATACAAAGACGCAGTGCCGTATCGCAAAAAATGGCCTGGTCAGGAAGTGGGTAAATCCTTCTGTGGCTGAAGTGGTTAAAATTAACCTGTTAATACACGAATATGGGAGTTGGCATTGCTAACTTGCTTCTGAAGTTGCACGTTCTTGGTCCTTGTCCTTTCTTCATTGACCTGGCAAAATAGGGGTGCACGCAGGGTGTGCCTGGGCACAACCTAAACACCCCATGTGGCACAGATTCCCCCTGCTGTCTGAGCCCCTATGTAATTTACTGGCCCTTTCCTTTTGTAAATGAACACAGTGAGTGATCAGTACCAATCATAGTAAACTGTGTTATATAAATACACACACAGATGCATGTTTGGGGTGCACACCTATGCCTGGTAGCCTCTCTGATCAATTTAAAACTAGTAAAAAAGGAAAGGTGCACACAGGCAGGGCAATCTACAAAGTAGTTCCCCAACATATTCTGTAGATAGTCAGCGCACAAAAAAAAAAAGCCTTAAAAAAATACCACTCAGGTTAAAAAAACAGAGGTTTTTGTTTCATACCTTTGCAAGTTTGCGGAGACTGGTGCATGGCCCCAAATGCACAGGCTGTGCTCGGAGACCGCGCACCTGCCCAATTCACTTATATAGACTGCCTGCACACAGCTCAGCACTAGTACAAAAGGTAAACAAAACTGCTCTTCTGGACTGTATGGGGCTCTGCACACATGTGAATGAGCCCTTAAATTAAAAATGTTTTGCTGGATGGGTTAACGCTCTAAAGTAATCAAATAAACATATCTAAGTCCTTGGTTTCCCAGGAAAACAAGACTCCTTACTTAAAGTGGTTGTAAACCCTCTCATATATACCCAGCAAAGTGACTGGCCTCAGGTGATACACAGAGATGAAACAAATCCTCCTATATTGGTTTTACTTGTTTATCTGCACTCTTCTCTCCCCTACACCCCTTCAAAATGGCAGAATCGTGTTAAAATCCTTCTTCATCTGTCAGGAGCACAGAGGAGGGAGCAGAGAGCTGCAGTTACACTGTGTGAGAGCTGGTTGGAGGAAAGGAACACCTCCCCTTTACACAGCAAACAGGAATGAAGAAAGGATACAGAGCTGTGTTGTGAATAGACAAGCTGCATGCTGAGCTCCCTCCATGTCACAAATTTACCTCATGTGTCCGAACACTTCTCTGAAGTGACTCATGCTGATAACCCCAATCTGTCCGCTTATCTCCTACTTTATTAGCTTTCAGAAGATCCCTGAAACCCTTCTCTTCAGAGAAGCCTATCCTACCCACACCTAACAACTGTATTTTCATTTTTTCCATCAGCTCATCCCCTACAGTTATTACCTTTTGTTTCCACGTGACCCTCCCTTCTAGATTGTAAGCTCTAACGAGCAGGGCCCTCTGATCCCTCCTGTATTGATTTGTATTGTAACTGTACTGTCTGCCCCATGTTGTAAAGCGCTGCGCAAACTGTTGGCGCTATATAAATCCTGTATAATAATAATAATAATAATAATAATAATAATAACAGAAGAACGAAGCACCAGAGAGAAATGACACTTAGAGCTTTGGAGATAGATAAGTAAACACTACAGATATATTGTACGTGCTTTGTTCAGATTTCATGACTGAGGTTAACAACCACTTTAGGAGGCTGTATGACACTCCGTCCAACTCATTATATTAATAAATAGATAAAAAGAAATAGTGCAGCGCTAATGACACAATAATAAACAAAAATGTTTATAAAAGTCCCCTCTGATAAAAGAAAATAAGAAGAGTTGACAGATAAGTTCTCCTTGGCGGTGATAAAGGTGCTCATAAACATTCAAATGGTGCGTCCTTATCAGTGCTTCCACCGCCGTTTAGCCAAACCGCTCACCTCACTCTCTGGACCCCTGAATTAACAGATGGGTCTATAAGCCATTCACCACTAGGGGAGTCACAGATGGAACTGAATAATCAGGTGATTGGAATTCGATAACCGACCGCTTCAAACAACCACACGTTGTCACTCTTATATTCAATATACCGGACTGTGGTACCATAGAAAATCAATAAGAAATATATAGTGCACACTGTGAGGCTAAAACATACTTGCTTTATTAATTAAAAAGGTTATTCACAAGTATAGCAATGTTAACCCAGTGCTAAGATAAATGACATGTAATAGTTTCATCAAAACGGATAAGGTGGCTGCAGTGACTCGGTGACGTCACTTATACGTTTTGAGAGAGTGAGGTGAGCGGTTTGGTTAAACGGCGGTGGAAGCACTGATAAGGACGCACCATTTGAATGTTTATGAGCACCTTTATCACCGCCGAGGAGAACTTATCTGTCAACTCTTCTTATTTTCTTTTATCAGAGGGGACAGAGATTTTTATAAACATTTTTGTTTATTATTGTGTCATTAGCGCTGCACTGTTTATTTTTATCATTCGCCCAAAGGATTACCATATATTGACCTTTAGTGTACAGCAGCTTATATTTTGGATTTGTTTTATATTTATTGTTTTGCGCTGACTGAACCCACACATTTTATATTAATAAATAGAGACACATATCTAGTTTGTAGCCCTAATAGTACTCCAAAATCATTTCATTACCCTGTGACTACTTGAGACTTAAACTATCTTATGTAAAGGCCTGGAATTATAAAAGGTCATATAGGCTGAGACCTAAATTTTGTTATCCTGCCGAGGGAAAATTAGTTATCAAATTATTACTAGGGACAGAATGAAGAGCAAAAGTACTTTATGATGTCATGTGTGGCAGAAGACGGTTCTTGGACGTGATACTCCTAGAGTTCAGTTTGAAGCCAAATACTAGTCAAAAGACATAACCACACAGCAGAAGGAGATTGGACTGTACCATCCCTAGAATTGAACGATAGAGTTTTCTTTTTCTCAAAAGTGGATCTTCACTGCATCTGAGCACCACAAACCAAAAGCACTGTTTAATTCATTTTTTTTTAATTCAAAGCAAACTCCCCCATCCATCCATGTCTCCATGCTTTATTTTGTTGAGAAATCATCCCTCTAGCATTTCTGGCTGTGGCCATCTTGAGTAAGGGCAAATGACTAATTTAGCATTTACTCCCTGGAATCCATCTGCCCTTAGCTCACGCATGCATTTAGGAGAGCATGCTTACCTGGGAAAACCGCTCCTCTCCTCCCCTCCTCCTGGGATGTATGACATCATTTGCCTAGGCAAAAAAAAACAGAAAATAACTGAAAAAAGTTTAAAACAAGTAAATATGATATACTTTCCTATTTATTTACTAATGCTAGCAGCATGAGGATTAATAAGAATCAATGTTGATTGGCAGAGTGAAGTGGAATGGGAAGATGAGTGACACAAAAGTAGAGTTTGCACTGTCTACAGGAAAGTATTATAATTCTGAGCCCTAAATATATTAGTTAAGATTGGTAAAAGGATTTTATATGGTATATAAACTTTGTTTCTTCTTATTTCAGTTTCTGATTCTAGATAATCAATACCTTGGAAAATCATATGATAAGGCAAATAGTAGTGTTGTGTTTTTACTCTTTGACCACTAGATGTCAGCATTTACACTATATCTGGGTAGTACATTTTCTACTAGTCTGCAATAAACATCAGATACAAAAAGATAGTGTTAACCTTTCCTAACAGGAAAATGGATTTTTCTCCACAGACATGCTTATAAAATGCTGGGTGCCTGGCTAAAATGCTGGCTTCAATACATTATGAGTCGCTGACCTGGAACAGGTTTGCACATCTGGAAAGTCACAGTAAAGTTAGAATTCTTATCTGCACACCCGTCATTAATTATACGTTTTGAAGCAAAAGGGGAGTGTGGCAGCCAGGCAATTGGCATTTCCAAAATGAGAATCCTCCAGTGTGTGTCCACTGTACCCCCATGTGTATCTCCAGTGTACCTCTACGTATCTCCAGGAAACTTTCCCTTTAAGGCTGCCCAAATCTGGGGAGAGTGGTAAAAACAGCAGCTCATTTCAGGGGAGAAAAATGAATGAGGTTCCTCACCCTGTAAACAAAAAAGTAAAAGTCAGCAGCTACAAATACTGTAGCTGCTGACTTTTGTCCCAGGATCCAGTGATGTCCTCACCTGACCCGGCTTTTTGTGGGCCTTCAGGTGCAGGCGCCGGCATCTTAACTGTAGGCAGCCGACTGTAACACCTTGTGGCTTCATAGCCAGCTGCCCACCCATGAATGGTCCTGTGGGGAGAAGAGGGGGGCCGAACTTCCACTGATCTGACGAGAAGTGGAAGCAGGTACCTTTCAAAATTATAAGAAGAAAAAGCAGTGCCCAATCTAAGTGCAGCAATAATTTAACATGTTTTAAAGTATGGTAATGCACTTAATAAAAACAGGGTAAAAGCAGGCATATCTTTTGTCAAAGAGTCAAATAGGCGACAGGATCCAAGTTCAAACATCCAGATAGTGTTGCAGGCTCTAGCTCGGCGGCGCCAGTGGTCTCCGGTGTCCCAGGCTTGAAACTGCAGAGCGCAGCAGGAAGTCATCAGTTGGAGTGTTCCAGGTCGCGGTGTGGTGATGTTGTGACGGGCAAGCGGCCGGGGAGAGGGTTGCTGGTTAAATGCCGCCGGGGGGGGGGTCACAGGTACTGCAATGGATGGGCACAGTGGCTGCAATGGATGGGCACAGTGAGGTTGCAATTGATGGACACAATTGCTGCAATTGATGGGCACAGTGGCTGCAATTGATGGGTTCTTTTTCAGAATTTTTCAGATTGTTTGCTCCCCCCTCAAAAAAACTTTAAGCACCAGCCGCCTGATAGGACCACTCACAAGCTTATTTAAGTCCACCATACACACAGTTTGTTGCCAAATAATGGGCACAGTGGCTGCAATTGATGGACACAGTGGCTGCTATTGATGGGCATAGTGGTTGCAATTGATGGGCACAGTGAGGTTGCAATTGATGGGCACAGTGGCTGCAATTGATGGACACAGTGGCTGCTATTGATGGGCATAGTGGTTGCAATTGATGGGTACAGTGAGGTTGCAATTGATGGGCACAGTGGTTGCAATTGAGAGACACAGTGAGGTTGCAATTGATGGGCACAGTTGCTGCAATTGATGGGCACAGTGGCTGTAATTGATGGCACAGTGAGGCTGCAATTGATGTTTTTTTTCAGAATTTTTCAGTTTGTTTGCACCCCCCCCCCAAAAAAAATTTTAAGCACCAGCCGCCAATAGAGTGGGCCCTTTTATTCATCCTGTTAGGACCACTCACAAGCTTACTTAATGCCACCATACTCAGACAGAATGAGAGAAAATCAATCTGCTCCCCCATCCATGCTAACATTGCAGATAGAAGATTCTCCACTGCTGGCTGTAGTGTTCAGGCAGTTGCAGCACCTGCCGCTGACAATGGTGCTGCCATAGGCGTGCGCACAGGGTATGCCAGGTGTGCCTGGGCACACCCTAATCACCTATCCTGCACAGATTCCCCCTGCTGCTTGGCTGGAGAGGAAGGGAGTGAGGCATCTCTGTCTTAAAAGTGAGACATCAGGGGTCTGTTTAGACCTCTGATATCTCACCAAAGCCCCCCCAATGGAGCTCCTAAAAAAATTGTATATATAAAAAAAATATTAAGAATAATAATATATTATTAAATAAAATTGTAAATAATAGAAAAATTGTAAAAAAAAGTTATGATAATAAAAATAAACTACTGACATCAATCTCTTCCCTACTGACACCGTCCACTGCTCTACTGAGATATATATATATATACACACACACACACACACACACACACACACACACACACGTGTGTGTTTGAGCTTTGGATGCACACCCTAATGCCATGGTCTGCGCACACCTATGGGTGCTGCTGAACAGTGAATGCAATGAATAGGATGCAAATGATGTTCAGATGATTTGTGCTTGCAGACTCACCCACCCATGACCCAAATTTAGGCGGCCTCAGCAAGAATCTGACAAAATGTGTGCTGTCTATGAGGGCCTTATGGAGCAGAGGGCCACTGGGCACCACCACCCCTAATAAGGAATCACTATACTTCTTAATTAGGATAGAATCCAATGAAGAATACTGCTGATGTCATGGGGAGTCCTACAGTGATCCTGTTGCTAGTTGTTGGACCATCAGCACCCTTTAAATTAATATGTTAAATACTTACCTTTATGGCAGGACGAGTTTTAAATTTTCTCTCTGTTAGACAAGGTTTGGACATGCGGCAAGAGTACCTTAAAGACATTTGCATCCTCATTCCTCGTTTTAACCATGTGAATGCCACACCACTGTGCTGCAACTGCTTACGTTGTGGGCTATTTGTGGCACAGCCCCATTCACTTGAATAGGTCCTGTTTGGCAGCTTTACTGGCCACCAAATGGAGGGATCATTTTTGCCATGGCTGTGAAGCAAAGCCGTGCGGCCACTGCAAAGGAACACACCAGTCCATTGCCTTTGCAACTTAAACAGGGGGAAGTTAATCTGCATATTTTTATGGCCCCCAACCACAAGCCTAAATGAGTCTTTACAAAGCTACTTCCACTGCTGCTGACATGTTGGGGTTTATCAAACATGCCCACCTGTGCTGTGGTTCCTCTCACTGATCCCTTTGACCATACCTTGCCACAGTAGTGACATAGGGGTCAAAGGGAAGAACCACAGTGCGCAACAGGGGGACCAGGCATCCAACACACCTAAAAGTGTGCGGTGGTTATGGCTTTTCAACAAAAAGATTTATTATACTGTTTGCTGGAAATGTAAGTATTCAACATATTTTTTTAGAGGCTGCACCTGGTATGACTACTTGCAATTTATGACAGAGTTGCTTTAAATGCTAAGCCCCCATTGGACTTTCCCAGTGTTTGGGGGGCCAACTGTGGACTCTGAAAGCCTGGAGTAAATGTGTAAGTGGGTCCATGAATGAATCAAGTTTGCTAATGAGTAGAGATGGGCTCGGGCATGCTCAGGTTCCTAGTCTTAACCCACCTGCCCGATCCCGCCAGGAAGCTGACACTGCACACCGCTAATCAAAGGCAGTGAGTCATTTCCTGATCTGTGCAGCTGCTGACTGGGAAATGTCTCACTGCCTGTGATTAGCGGTGTGAAGTGTTGGCTTCTTGCTGGGATTGAGCAGGTGATTTGGGACTAGGATCCCGAACTTGCCCGAGCCCATTCCTACTAATGAGGCAAATCACTGAAACCTGGTGATCACCATTAAGGTACTGCAGCATTCACAAATCAACAGATCTAGGTGCCTGACCAATGGTCATCACTCAGGCGGGACGATCGTATGGTCATTCGACTGCCATACCTGAGTGATGTCACTTGCACAGCTCCCAACTCTCCCTCACTTGAAGGGACTGTCCCTCTTTTGAATCCCTCTGTCTCTTGTGCAGTCTCAGTTGTCACTCTTTTTTAGTTTGATGTATACATCTCTATACAAAATGTATTATTTTACTACCAAAATTGTTATGCTGCACTAAACTTTTTAATGCAACCTCTATGTTACTTTATTTATTATTTTGGACCCAGTGGCAGCCCGTCCATTAGGGGTATTCAGGCGCCGCCCCCTCTCTCCTTGCCACCCCCTATATGCAATGGATAGATTCATGCATAGCATGATTTTATCCACGGCTGCCGCAGCCACCCCCTTATTCATGCGTCCGGCCCCTTTCAGGACACCAGGCGCACAAATTACAGCAGACTTTTTTTATTTTAAGCACTTGATTAGAGCCAGAGGCTCTAATAGGCTTCAAAATAGGGTGGGCTTGGGTCGCAGAGAATGCACTCCAATCCCACCCAGGTGTGTTACAACAGCGAATAAATATTCGCTGTTGAAACACTGATCCTCAATCCAGCCAATCAGAAGTGGGTGTGAGACCTGTTTTCTGATTGGCTGAAAAGAGAAGACTCCCAATTGGCTGCCGAGGAGGAGGGAGACAACAGAAGCTGCCGCCACCGTGATATCCCATGGAGTGCAGGAGAACGAAAGGCTGCCGAGCAGGGGAAGCCACCAGTGGTGGGGTAAGTGCTACCAAACGACCGGGGGTGGGCTGTTTGCCGGATCCCCAAAAAAAAATGTCACCAGCCGCCACTGTTTGGACCAATATAAAGGAAAAATAGAGGTCTGAAAAGCACCTGTGTGGTTCAGCCAATCATTTTCTACATTTTAGATCTTTGTGGTCCATGTAACCAGGGCCTCTTTATCATTTCAGAAAGTGGGGAGATATGGTCACTATGGGCCAAAAGGTTCAACCTTGACTGGTCTGGAACTTACACAGGGCGTTTTGTCACAGCTTTGCACTTCATTCAGTAAATAGCTGGACATTACCTGCAAACATTTCGTATGTGCTATGAGGGGACCTTACACCAGGCCCCGTGGTTCTTCCATACCCCTCTTTTTGCACTCAGACTTTTTCACTTGCCACATGTTGACAGAAAAGAGACATCTTGTTTTCACACATCCTCTGTGATTTGAAACTGGATATGCTAAACTTTAGAGCAACTTCTCCATATGTGATAAAGATCAACCGGAGTGGCGGCTGTTATGATAGCTCCATTCAAAACAAGTCTGCTAAACCATTTATCGGCCTCCTCTGAGGAAGATATGTCCTCACCAAGAGTCTGGGCTTCTTTTCACAAACATGGTAATCACAAGCAACCTTGTTTGCCTGTATTATTGGGGCCTGACAAAAGTCACATAAATTTTAATGTTTACTTACTTAACGGACTCCTTACCTTCTTACTTACTTTACTTACAAATCTATATTGAATGGAATGTGTAAAATAAATCAGTTTGATTTAAAATAATATTACCAGGGTGTGTTATGGTTAAAAAAATGATTATTTAACTTTTTTACAGTTATTTATTCAGTGCAACTTATTTATACAGTTCTTTACTTATTATGCTTTAAAGTGGAGCTCCAGGCTCCTTCTGAAAAAATTAAAAGTCAGCAGCTAGAAATACTCTAGCTGCTGACTTTTAATATTAGGACACTTACCTGTCCACAAATCCAGAAGTGTCTTCACCGGAGCCGATTTTTCAATTGGCTCTCGGGTGCTGCTGCCGCTATCTCGGGTAAAGGAAACTAGCAGTTAAGCCTTGCGGCTTTACATCCGCTTCTTTACTGTGCATGTGTAAAGCATGCTGCATTTTCTGAATGGCCGGGCGGTGGGGGAAAGAAGGGGTGGGCCGAACTTCTGGATGAAAAAAATAAATAAAGTGAGCGCTAAACAGAAAAATAAAATGAATTAACAGTGGCTAACAAAAAATGGCAATATATCCAATCCTCCAAAGCAATAAACATAAAATATGCAGCGCTGTGATGATTATAAACGCAAGTTACATAAACATAAAAAGTCCATCTGTGTTAAACAAAAAAGTCCAATGTTCCCACTCTGTAATTGCAAAAGAAGGTGTCCAACCACAAGGATTGAAGGCTTACCAGAATTTGTGGCTACACAATTAAGTGCAGCAAACACGCTTTGATAATGCCACTCACGTGGAGTATGAGGAATCCTCTCCTTTTATCCTTATCTCTGGAACTCCAGATTGGCCAGAAAAATAAAAAAATGAATATGGTATAATATTGTTACCACTCTGATAAATTACACCCATGTGAGTAACACTCCATGCACAAATTATAATTGCAACTGCCGATCACCAGCCTCCACCAGCTTTCACCCCAATGCAGTGCGCACTCACCGAACAAAAGATCATAAGAAGCCTCAAACCTGAAAACAGAGATGTCCACATGTTTCAGTACAAGGATTTACTCTCATATTGTCTCACTTTTGGATGAGTTTGCCATGGTGAAGTCAGCTGGAAGTGGGAGCGGGTACCTGTCAAAACCAGGTATCTGCTCCCCCATGAAAGGTGCCAAATGTGACAGCGGAGGGTGGGGGGGGGGCAAATAAGCAGAGCTTCCCCTTTTGGGTGGAGCTCCACTTTAAAATCACTAGGTCCCTAAAATCACACAAGGTCCCTCTCCTACATACATATAATAAGGCCAGTGTCGGTAGGAACCCATTAACCTACAGGCATGTCTTTGGCATGTGGGAGGAAATTGGAGTACCTGGAAGAAAGCGACACAAGCACCGAGAGAATGTGTAAACTCCATGCTGGTAGAATCTTTGTATGGAATTTGAACCAATGTCCCAACTGCTGGAAGGCAGGAGTGCTAAGAACTAAGCACTAAGCCCCTGTTATTTATATACACCAAGGCTCATTAAATACATAGGTTCTACTTTCTGCTTTGCAGTGTTACACAGTAATTGTACTCTGGCCCACTTTAATCAATATTAAAATGGGGCAGTTGCCACAACCCCACCAGCAACCACCAGACCAACCAAAAGTACTAGGGCCCTGCGCTCCATTACTGTAATCAGTGCTGTGCTTTCTTTCAAACTTCACCTATGTAATAAAGTACGTAAAATATCAGAGGAAGGCTCCCGCTGCAATAGTAGGTCCCACTGCCTATTGCTGTGATCCCCTGATGCCCATTCTGCAGCTTGAGGGCCATACGTGGCCCTTCGGCTCCTCCTTATGGACAGTAATTTGTGGTTTCCTTATAGGTGTTTACTCAGGACAGTCAAGTAAAAATATTCTATAGCAGTGGTCTCCCAACTGTGGTCCAGGGGCCGGATGTGGCCCTTTGCTTGTCTTTATCTGACCCTTGGGGCACTACTCCACAAACTGACACCAATGATGGGACACCATTTCTCCCACTAACCCTGTTGATCGCACTATTCTTCTCATTGACATCAACAATGAGGCAATATTCCTTTCATTAAAACCAATGATGTGGCATTGTTTGCCGGGGCACACTCAGGCCCCACTAAAGCCTGAAGGACAGTAAACTAGCCCTTTGCTTAGAAGGTTTGGAGACCCCTGTTCTGTAGAGTTGATTCCAGTAGTTAAATAGTAAGGGTCATTTATTTCACAACATCTTCCCTTTTCTATACTGTCAATCTATTTTCTCTATTGTATCTCTGATCTTTTATAATAGGTTTTGCTGAGATAAAATAATAAATATGGCACTAGTAGGGAGCATATGGGAGTGCTGAATTGCAAAGGGGCTTTGGTAGCAGAGATCTCTAGCAGTCTCCTGAAGCATGCCCCTAATCTCCACCAAATCCTATAGTATGTTACAGTCTCTGACCATCTCTTGCTGCAAGCCCATAGTCTTTTACCATCTCTGCATTTCTGCAGTCTCTGACAGCTTTCTGTAGCATTACATTCCCTGAATAGTTTGTGTGGCCCCTTGGTAATGTCAGGGCCAGAGCCACGTTTGAGCCTCTCTGTATCAAGAATGTTGTCCACTACTTCTGTATTCAACTTCTGCATAGGTGGAGTTTTAAAGGAAGTGTCCAGCTGTCCCAACTACAGTTACAGATAGCAGGACTTTAGAACTTTTGTGGGGTCTCGTGGTTGGCTTTCTCTAACAGCCCTGCAACAAGTGAAGAACATTTCTTTCCTAAAACAATATGCCCAAGGCTGTTGGGGGAAGGTCTACAAAAGAAAATGGGCTGGTGTTGCCAGTGACACACCTTCATCTCCAAATTAAATGCAACAAAGAAGAATTACACCCGTGGGACTTTAAATTAGGTGGGCACAAAAAGGTCAATGACAGTATACAAAAAAAACATGGTTAATACATTTATTAAAATTGTATAACATTCATTGTATTTGAAATGCATGAACAAAGGTGCCACACCATGCATTTCATATACAATGAATGTTATACAATTTTAATAATATTGTTAACCATGTTTACTTACTTTCATTGACCTTTTTGTGCTCACCTCATTTAAAGTCCCACCGGAGTAATTTTTCTTTGTTGCATTTAATTAGGGGATGGAGGTGTGTCACTGGCAACACCATACCATTTTCTTTTGTATATATTGAACCCAGCTGGAAGACAACTACATGCCCAAACTTTGTTCTGTTGCTGTCCTCGGTCAATACATTTGCATATAGTTTATACTATGGATTTTTATGTCATCCTTTTTGCAGGCTCACTTCTTTGCCTGTCCCTTCAGCTGTTTCCCATCGGTGGCTGTGGGATCTGCCATGTCCCGGGAGGTGCGATGTATATTGGGAGGCTCTTCCTCCCTGGCTGTCTCCTCCTTTCCATGATGGGAGGGGCCACCTATACATTGGCACCATGTCTGTATGCCAACTGCGGGATGCCTGTTCCCCATGGGCATCATTGCGTTATGTAATTCCAGATGGCTTGGGGGTTGCTCATGCATGCGCACACTCCCCATCAAGCGGCGAGTGTTGATTATGCTGAGCGTTGATTATGCTCGTCCATTCAGCCACCTGTACATGGCATTAGCGTGGAACCTGCTGCGCCCTCTGGGGGGTATATATGGAGGAATTAGCAGCATGGGATTCCTCTCTTTATGGCCCCACACTTCACATGCTGAGGACACATGGATTATGGTAAGCAGTCTAATGCCGCGTACACACGGTCGGATTTTCTGACAGGAAATGTTGGATGTGAGCTTGTATATGCTAGCAGGTTTTCAAGCAGGTAAATGTTTGCTAGCAGGTTTTCAAATTTTCCGCCAACAAAACTTTGTTGTTGGAAAGTCCGATCGTGTGTACACAAGTCTATCACACAAAAGTTCACGCATGCTTGGAATCAAGCATAAGGAGCTGCACTGGCTATTGAACTTCCTTTTTCCCGGCTCGTCGTACGTCTTGCATGTCACCGCGTTCCCACATTTAGAATTGTTGGCCAACATTTGTGTGACCGTGTGTATGCAAGACAAGTTTGAGCCAACAACCTTCAAACAAAAATTCACGGTTTTGTTGGCGGAAAGTCCGATCGTGTGTACGCGGCATTACTCTTCACTAGCATACAACGCAACATTTATCTCTACATCTGTGCAACAGAGTTCACGTCACTTTTTGCCTGGTTTTGTTTTTATTTTTCATCAGTTTCCTTTTCATTGTTGTCCCCATCAATATTGCTTTGCACCTCACTCAACATCTATCTCATGCCCACACTTTTGCTGTGTACACACGATCGGACATTCCGACAACAAAATCCATGGATTTTTTCCGACTGATGTTGGCTCAAAGTTGTCTTGCATACACACGGTCACACAAATCTTGTTGGAAATTCCGAACGTCAAGAACACGGTGACGTATAACACGTACGACGAGCCGAGAAAAATGAAGTTCAATAGCCAGTGCGGCTCTTCTGCTTGATTCTGAGCATGCGTGGAACTTTGTGCGTCGGAATTGTGTACACACGATCGGAATTTACGTCAGCGGATTTTGTTGTCGGAAAATTTGAGATCCAGATCTCAAATGTTCGATGCAGCCTACACACGGTCGGAATTTCCGAAAACAAGCTCCCATCGAACATTTTCCGTTGGAAAATCCGACCATGTGTACGGGGCATTATACTTGATTTGCTTGTATACTATGTAGACTTTTTAAAATTATTTACTACATACACCTACATATATGGTTGGCTTTCTGGTTATCAACCTCGTTACCAGATAGGTCTATAATATTACCTGATTGGGTCATACACTCTATAGACCCTTTACATATATACTACACATATGGTTGGCCTTCCTAGTACATATTTGACTACTTGGATATACACTTTTGTTGCAGCTGTCAATCATGTTGGACATTGAGGGACATCATAGGTCACATTCTTTGGCTCCCATGTTATGCTTGCCCTCCATTTGTCCCCCCCGTGGGTCTTTGCTGGTTCCTTCCCTTCAGCTCCCGGGATAGACACACCTCGCCACTAGGGATGAGCCGAACACCCCCCGGTTCGGTTCACACCAGAACCTGCGAACGGACCGAAAATTCGCACGAACGTTAGAACCCCATTGACGTCTATGGGACTCGAACGTTCGAAATCAAAAGTGCTCATTTTAAAGGCTAATTTTCATGGTATTGTCTTAAAAAGGGTTTGGGTACCCGGGTCCTGCCCCAGGGGTCATGTATCAATGCAAAAAAAACTTTTAAAAATGGCCGTTTTTTCGGGAGCAGTGATTTTAATGCTTAAAGTAAAAAAAAGTGAAATATTCCTTTAAATATCGTACCTGGGGTGTGTCTATAGTATGCTTGTAAAGTGGCGCGTGTTTCCCATGCTTAGAACAGTCCCTGCACAAAATGACATTTTTAAAGGAAAAAAAGTCATTTAAAACTGCTTGTGGCTTTAATGTAATGTCGGGTCCTGGCAATATGGATGAAAATCAGTGAGACAAATGGCATGGGTACCCTACAGTCCATTACCAGGCCCTTTGGGTCCTGTATGGATATTAAGGGGAACCCCGCACCCAAATTAAAAAAAGGAAAGGCGTGGGGCCCCCAGGCCCTATATACTCTGAACAGCAGTATACAGGCAGTGCAAACAAGACAGGGACTGTAGGTTTGTTGTTAAGTAGATTCTGTTTGTAATTTTGAACTGGTACATTTTTAAAGTGTAGCTCCAGCCAAAAAAACTGTTTTTAAGCTTTTTGGAAAACATAGGGAAGGGTTATCACCCCTGTGACATTTGTTTTTCTGTCTGTGCTCCTCTTCAGAAGATTTCACTTTACTTTTTGTCCCATTAACAAATGTTTTTTGAAAATTTGGGGGTTTTAGTGAAACAATGATTGGTGATAAAGCATCAGTGGAAAGGAGAAAAGTTTTTCCCATATTAACTCTTACAGGGGAGAATTTCCCTTCCTATGGGGTAGATTTCATCTCACTTCCTGTTGTCTCCTTCCGTTTGCAAGTAGGAGTCGTTTGTAAGTTGGATGTTTGAAAGTAGGGGCCTGCCCTATATACTCAGCAGAAATGTGGGCCTTAGCCACAACACTGTAAGCCCTCACAGGGCCCTGCTGTGAAATATTAGATCAAGAATGTAATTGCATGCCCCTGTTGAACAGGGCCAGAAAAATTGGGCCTTTGGTGATGGTGCTGGTGGTGCTGGTGCCACAACACTGTAAGTCCTCACAGTTAATCTTGGTGGGCGCAGAAACGGGCCCTGCTGTGAAATATTAGATCAAGAATTCTAATTACATGTTCCTGTTGAACAGGGGCTGAAAATTGGGCCTTAGGCACTGGTGCTGGTGCCACAACACTGCAACCCCTCACAGATACTCTAGTTGGAGCGCAGAAACTAGCCCTGCTGCAAATAATTGCATCAAAAATTGTAATTACATGCCAGGGCCTTAAAAATTGGGCCTTAGGCACTGGTGGCGGCGCCCAAAACCAAAAATGTTCTTACAAGCTATCAGCATGATCATTGAGGAGGAAGAGGATAATTACTCAGCATAACAGGATAGTCACTCAGCATCAGCATAGGCAGTCTTTGAAGGGATCTGACATTTCAAAGAAAATTATTCGGTTACATCAGCATCAGGTGCTTGGTAGCTGGTGGTGATCCAAGACTGATTAATTTTTATGAAGGTCAGTCGATCGACCGAGTCGGTGGACAGATGCACCCTGTGATCGGTTACAAAGCCTCCAGCAGCACTGAATGTGCGTTCCGAAAGAACGCTGGATGCAGGACAGGCCAGTAGCTCAATTGCATACTGTGCAAGCTCTGGCCAGTGATCCATCCTCAAGACCCAGTAACCCAGAGGATTTTCGGTGGGAAAGGTGTCCAAGTTAGATCTTGCCCCTAGGTATTCCTGCACCATGTAAAACAGACGCTGGCGATGGTTGCTGGAACCCATCATACCTTGGGGCTGCGGACTAAAAAATTGTCTGAACGCATTGGTCAGACGGCCACCTTCTCCACCGCTCCTTCTTTGACTGACCGAAGCCTCAGCAACACGTTGTCCAGAAACAGGAGTTTGTAACCTCCCAGTCTCTGGGAACGCGTTGCACAGACCTTTCTGCAAGGCTTCCCGAAGATGTTTCATCCTCTGCTCCCTCTGCGACGGCAAGATAAGGTCCGCAACCTTACCCTTGTAACGTGGATCAAGGAGGGTTGCCAGCCAGTATTGGTCCTTCTCCTTGATACCACGAATACGAGGATCCTTACGCAGCCTTTGCAGGAACAGGGAGGCCATGTGGAGTAGGTTTGCTGAGGCATTCGGTCCGGAGTCCTCTGGGTCACTAAGGACGACATGGTCCGCAGCCACCTCCTCCCAGCCACGTACAAGTCCATGTGTATGCTAAGGAAGTCCTCCTCTTCCTGCCTCTGTTCTGCCTCAAGTGCCCTGTCCATTATTTCACGCAGCGTGTGCTCCAACAGGTGGACAAGGGGGACAGTGTCACTGATGCATGCACTGTCACTGCTCACCATCCTCGTGGCCTCCTCAAATGGTGACAGGACAGTGCATGCATCCCTAAACACGGCCCACTGGCGTGGGGAAAAAAAAACAAGCTCCCCTGACCTGGTGCCATAGTCGTACAGGTACTCATTGATGGCCCTCTGCTGCGTGTGCAGCTGCTGCAGCATGGCCAACGTTGAGTTCCACCTGGTGGACATGTCACATATTAGGCGGTGCTTGGGCAGGTTAAACTCGTTTTGGAGGTCTGCCAGCCGAGCACTGGCATTATATGACCAGCGGAAATGCACACAGACTTTCCTGGCCTGACTCAGGACATCCTGTAAGCCCGGGTACCTGCCCAAGAACCGCTGCACCACCAAGTTAAGGACGTGAGCCAAACAGGGCACATGGGTCAGTTGTCCCTGTCAGAGGGCGGAGAGGAGGTTGGTGCCATTGTCACAAACCACCATTCCTGCCCTAATTTGGCGTGGTGTCAACCAACTCTGAACCTGCCCCTGCAGAGCTGACAGAACCTCTGCCCCAGTGTGGCTTCTGTCCCCCAAGCACACCAGCTCAAGCACCGCATAGCATCTTTTGGCCTGCATACTTGCGTAGCCCCTTGAATGCCTACGGAACACCGCTGGTTCCAAGGACAAAGCACAGGAAGAGGAAGAAGAAGATGGTGGAGGAGAGAGGTGAGAGAGGTGTGTCACAATCATTAGTAGTGGCATTTTGGAGGCGTGGTGGTGGAACAACCCCAAACACTACTGCACCTTGTCCTGCATCCTTCCCAGCTGCCAGCAGAGTGACCCAATGCTCCGTGAAACTTAGGTAACGTCCCTGTCCATGCCTGCTGGACCATGAGTCAGTGGTAATATCCACCTTACCACTGACCGCCCTGTCCAGCGCGGCCAAGACATTGCCTTCCACATGCCGGTAGAGAGCTGGAATTGCATTCCGTGAGAAAAAGTGGCGTTTGGGTACCTGCACATTGCACAAACTCACGGAAGGGGGCAGCGTCTACCAACTGAAAAGGTACCAGATGAAGTGCTAGCAATTTTGCCAAGCTAGCATTCAACTGCTGGGCATGTGGATGGCTGGTAGCGAACTTCTTTCGGCAGTGCAGCAGCTGGGGCAGGGAAATTTGCCTGGTACAATCTGACGTCAGTGTACCGAAAGCAGAATGCCCACAAGTACTTGGCTGTGACACACCTAATTCTACACCTTCATTCCTCTCAGTGCAGGTCTCAGAGAGGACTGAAGGTATAGTGGGGTTGGGGATCTCAGCTGATGAGGAGCAAGGAGAGGTCCTCTTTGTTCTTTGGTGTGGGTCTTTTAGATACGCTTGCCAACGAACTGCATGGCAGGTCAACATATGTCTGGTCAAGCATGAGGTGCCCAAGCAAGAGATGTTTTGGCCACGTGAGATACGCTTGAGACATATGTTGCAAATAGCAGCAGTGCGATCTGATGCACTCGTCTCAAAAAAGGCCCACACCAAAGAACTTTTAGAATAACGCGCAGAGACAGCAGCGCCCTGCACATGCGGAGCTTTGGGGTGTGATGCAGTCAGTGTGCTGCTCTTAGGCTGGCCCCTGGAGGGCATCCTGCCTCGTTGGTGATGTGCCTCCTCCTCCTCCTCCTCTCTCCTATCAGGCACCCATGTTGAGTCAGTGACCTCATCATATCCTCCCTTCTCATCACTGGAGCAAACCTGGCAGTATGCTGCAGCAGGGGGAGCATGACTGCCAGATTGCTGTCCTTCTTGGGCACCCCCTCTGTCTGTGCTCACGTTACTGCCTTCATCTAGCTCAGTATCATCATCAGAGCCTTCTAAACGCTGGGCATCCTCCTGGAGCATGTACCCAACACTGTGGTCAAACAGTTCGAGGGACTCCTCAGAAGGACATGGTGGGGCTAGGGAAGGAGTCACTGATGCCATTGAGCCGATGGAAGAGGCTGCGTTGGCAGCTGCTTTGCCAGACAAAGTACCCTGAGCATTAGTGAGAGAGGATGAGGAGGATGAGGAAGGCTTGGTCATCCACTCGACCAAGTCTTCCACATGTTGCGGCTCAACACGGCCAGCTGCTGAAAAAAAGGCCAAGCATTTCATATGGCCACGTGCTGATGAGGATGCACCGTCTCCACGACCAGCACTGTTGCCTCTAGACACAGAGCCTGCTTGCCCTCTTTTATTGGCTTGTGACTGTCTGCCTCTCCTTGTTGGCCTTCCAGACATACTAATGGCCTGTAGCTGCACTAAGCTGGGATATATATATATATATATATATATATATATATATATATACTGATACTGCAGCTAGCAAAATAACTGCCTGCCTGTAGTATGAGAACACCACCAACCTTCTACAGGTAGCTTTAGCTGAACACTGTGCAGAGGTCGCACTACACTAACGTGTAAATAATTTAGCTGCCTGCGGTAGTGATAGGATCAGGAAAACACCACCATCCTTCTACAGGTAGCTTTAGCTGAACACTGTGCAGAAGTTGCAAAAAACTAACTTGTAGCTTATTTAGCTGCCTGCGGTAGTGATAGGATCAGGAAAACACCACCAACCTTCTACAGGTAGCTTTAGCTGAACACTGTGCAGAGCTTGCAAAAAACTAACTTGTAGCTTATTTAGCTGCCTGCGGTAGTGATAGGATCAGGAAAACACCACCAACCTTCTACAGGTAGCTTTAGCTGAACACTGTGCAGAGCTCGCAAAAAACAAACTTGTAGCTTATTTAGCTGCCTGCGGTAGTGATAGGATCAGGAAAACACCACCAACCTTCTACAGGTAGCTTTAGCTGAACACTGTGCAGAGCTTGCAAAAAACTAACTTGTAGCTTATTTAGCTGCCTGCGGTAGTGATAGGATCAGGAAAACACCACCAACCTTCTACAGGTAGCTTTAGCTGAACACTGTGCAGAGCTTGCAAAAAACTAACTTGTAGCTTATTTAGCTGCCTGCGGTAGTGACAGGATCAGGAAAACACCACCAACCTTCTACAGGTAGCTTTAGCTGAACACTGTGCAGAGCTCGCAAAAAACAAACTTGTAGCTTATTTAGCTGCCTGCGGTAGTGATAGGATCAGGAAAACACCACCAACCTTCTACAGGTAGCTTTAGCTGAACACTGTGCAGAGGTCGCACTACACTAACTTGTAGTTTTAGCTGAATACTGTGAGGAGGACGCACTACACTAACTTGTAGCTTTTTAGCTGCCTGCGGTAGTAATAGGATCAGGAAAACACCACCAACCTTCTACAGGTAGCTTCAGCTGAACACTGTGCAGAGGTTGCAAAAAACTAACTTGTAGCTTATTTAGCTGCCTGCGGTAGTGATAGGATCAGGAAAACACCATTAACCTTCTACAGGTAGCTTCAGCTAAACACTGTGCAGAGGTCGCAAAAAACTAACTTGTAGCTTATTTAGCTGCCTGCGGTAGTGATAGGATCAGGAAAACACCACCAACCTTCTACAGGTAGCTTTAGCTGAACACTGTGCAGAGGTCGCACTACAGTAACTTGTAGTTTTAGCTGAACACTGTGAAGAGGACGCACTACACTAACTTGTAGCTTTAGCTGAACACTGTGCAGAGGTCGCACTACACTAACTTGTAGTTTTAGCTGAACACTGTGAGGAGGATGCACTACACTAACTTGTAGCTTTAGCTGAACACTGTGAGGAGGACGCACTACCCTAACTTGTAGCTTTAGCTGAACACTGTGCACTACACTAATTTGTAGCTTTAGCTGAACACTGTTCAGAGGACGCACTACACTAACTTGTAGCTTTAGCTGAACACTGTGCAGAGGTCTCACTAAACTAACTTGTAGCTTTAACTGGACACTGTGAGGAGGACGCACTACACTAACTGTAAATAGTCTAGCTGCCTGACTGTGGTACTAATAGGATCAAAAGAACACCAGCAGTTTTCTTCAGGTAGCTGTAAATACTGTAACAACACAAGCCTGCCTGTCAGTAGCAAGATTACAGGAACGGATCTAGCTAAGCTGAATACAGTGTATATATATATATATATATATATATATACACACAACACCTGGGATGCATATATATATACACAATACACTGTAAGTTTAGCTAACTCACTGACTGTCCTGCCTAATCTATCTAACTTAAATCAAATGACATTGTCTCTCTATCTATCTCTCTCTCAATGCCGGAACACACACTACACAGGGCCGCCGTGCAGGCGGCCTTATATAGTGTGGGGCGTGTACTAGATCCCCCCTTGGCTTTGGCCAATTACGGCTCTCTGTTCAGACGGCACTGTGATTGGCCAAGAATGCTGGTCACAGTGCATACTTGGCCAAACATCAGCCAGCAATGCACTGCGATGCCGCAGTGGATTATGGGCCGTGACGCGCCACACGAATTTGTCGCGAACGGCCCATATCGTTCGCAATTCGGCGAACGGGCTAACAGACGATGTTCGAGTCAAACATGGGTTCGACTCGAACATGAAGCTCATCCCTACTTGCCACCACCTGTTGGTTTAATGGCTTTTGAGACATTGGCTCAGTCCATATGTGAGTATGGGATCTCTTTGTGTAAGGTCCCCCCATTATTTGCTGTATGGTATTTATTTTTATGTTATACAGTTGTGCTCATAAGTTTACATACCCTGGCAGAATTTGGCCATTTTTCAGAGAATATGAATGATAACATAAAAACTTTTCTTTCACTCATGGTTAGTGTTTGGCTGAAGCCATTTATTATCAAACAACTGTGTTTACTCTTTTTAAATCATAATGGCAACAGAAACTACCCAAATTTACCTACCCCAGTTCTTAGCCAATGATAGGTCGACTTGGACTTGTGTTTTGGATCATTGTCATGTTGGAATGTCCAAGTACGTCCCATGCGCAGCTTCCTGGCTGATGAATGCAAATGTTCCTCCAGTATTTTTTGATAACATACTGCATTCATCTTGCCATCAATTTTGACCAAATTTCCTGTGCCTTTGTAGCTCACACATCCCCAAAACATCAGCGATCCACCTCCGTGTTTCACAGTAATGCCCCGTACACACGGTCGGACATTGATCGGACATTCCGTCAACAAAATCCTAGTATTTTTTCCGACAGATGTTGGCTCAAACTTGTCTTGCATACACACAGTCACACAAAGTTGTCGGAAAATCCGATCATTCTGAATGCGGTGACGTAAAACACGTACGTTGGGACTATTAACGGGGCAGTAGCCAATAGCTTTCATCTCTTTATTTATTCTGAGCATGCGTGGCACTTTGTGCGTCGGATTTGTGTACATACGATCGGAAATTACGACAACGGATTTTGTTGTCGGAAAATTTTATAGCCTGCTCTCAAACTTTGAGATCCGATAGAAAATGTGTGATGGAGCCTACACACGGTCGGAATTTCCGACAACAAGGTCCTATCACACATTTTCCGTTGGAAAATCCGACCGTGTGTACGGGCATCAGAATGGTGTACCTTTCATCACAAGCCTTGTTGACTCTCCAAATGAAGCTTTTATGATTGTGGCCAAAAAGCTCAATTTTGGGCTCATCACTCTAAATGACTTTGTGCCAGAAGGTTTGAGGCTTGTCTCTGTGCTGTTTGGCGTATTGCAAGCGGGATACTTTGTGGCATTTGCGTAGTAATGTCTTTCTTCTGGCGACTCGACCATGCAGGCCATCTTTCTTCAAGCGCCTCCTTATTGTACATCTTGAAAAAGCCACACCACATGTTTTCAGAGAGTCCTGTATTTCACCTGAAGTTATTTGTGGGTTTTTCTTTGCATCCCGAACAATTTTCCTGGCAGTTGTGGCTGAAATTTTAGTTGGTCTACCTGACCGTGGTTTGGTTTCAACAGAACCCCTCATTTTCCACTTCTTGATTAGAGTTTGAACACTGCTGATTGCCATTCTCAATTCCTTGGATATCTTTTTATATCCCTTTCCTGTTTTATACAGTTCAACTACCTTTTCCAGCAGATCCTTTGACAATTCTTTTGCTTTCCCCATGACTCAGAATCCAAAAACGTCAGTGCAGCACTGGATAAGAGATGCAAGGGTCTGTCAGGAGTCCAGAAACTCATTGACCTTTTATACACACACACTAATTACAAGCAAACATATCACAGGTGAGGATGGTTACCTTTAATAGCCATTCAAACCCTTTGTGTCAACTTGTGTGCATGTTATCAGTCCAAAATCACCAGGGTATGTAAACTTTTGAGCACAACTGTATATTTCTCATAGACATTTTTATTCTGTAGATACACTGCATTTACATCTACTCCTGAAGAAGCGAGCAGCGACTTGCCAAACTTGTCAAGTTATACGATGCCTGTGTATTACTGTACATCAACAATTCTAAATCTGTATGTATGTGGCCGCTTGGTAATGTTGTGTATTATCGAGTGGTTTGGCACCTTTGTTCATGCATTTTATATACAATGAATGTTATATGATTTTAATAAATGTATTAACCATGTTTACTTCGTATACTCTCATTGACTTTTTTGCGCTCACCTCATTTAAAGTCCCACGGGCGTAATTCTTCTTTGTTGGGGGAAGGTCTGTCATTTTAAGAAATGATGCCCAACTACAAGATATTTACTTTGCCCACACTTACCCACAATAAAACAGCGCTGGTTGCACTTTACTGCCCTTTCTCACATACTGCAAGTATATTAGTAAGCCAATTGATTGCAAACAATGCACTCCCTATGTGCCTGATATCTCTTATCACTATTGTTGAGACAGAGCGATTGGAAACTAAAGTCGGCCATGCACGGCTCAATTTTGTGCCATATGTGACCTTGTCAACACCACCTGGCTTTACAAACTTTAACTGAGAAAGGACAGTGACTGCAGTCAGTCACTGTTTGCGTATTCTGACAGCTACGGGTGCTGGCTGTTCAAATACAATAGCCGACAGACACGGATTCATCCATCCACACAATGGGGTTGATTTACTAAAACTGGAGAGTGCAAAATCTGGTGCAGCTCAGCATAGTAACCAATCCACTTCTAACGTAAGCTTGTCCAAGCTTTGATAAAAACCTGGAAGCTGATTAGCTACCATGCACAACTGCACCAGATTTTCCACTCTCCAGTTTTAGTAAATCAACCCCAATGTTTGGCATTAATGAGCCAATCTATGGATTTCTCCTGTTCAGTCTGCTGGGCTCACCAAGAGCAAACTTTACATGCATTGCCATCTTACGTGATTGCAAACCTAATGCCAAATCTACAAATCTCACCACCCATACAAGTATCAGATTTTGAAAACTGTGGTCTAAATAATTGGCATACGTGCACTTGTAAAAAGAAAGGAATAATACCTTTATTGTATATAAACTCAAGGACAATTTCAGATAATTTAGCTCAGTAGTAATTGGATTTGGAGGCTGCAATAATTTTATTTTTTTAGATTTTTCTTTAGTATCAACTAGTTATCCTGAGCTATGGTATCAACCCTTATTTACCATACTGCTTGTAATTAGGAGCAGCGTTGTCACCCTAAAATAGGAAGTATATTCATTTTTATAGTACACCTCTCCTTCTCATCTAAATACCATAAGGAGGAGATGTTCTGATTTTCACAGAGGAGAACTGGGCAGAGCTGTTAAGACTGCTTGAGATCAGCTTGAAAAGTGCACAGGGACCTACAAGCTCACTGGATTTCTGGTAGGATCAACAAATATTTTTTTGGCTTGCACTTGTGAAACAGACAGATATAACACATTCTTTATTTTTTCCCTCTTTATTTGTCACGTTTATTTTTTATTACTAAAAGTGAAAGAAAATCTCAATTTTGGGTTATCCCCTGATAGGGAAATTTCATATTTCCTTATTACAGTTGTCTCACAATATCTAATAAAGCCTCCAAAGTCTAGTTACCTTAGCTGACTTCATACCAAAGGAATGTCATTACAAACTGACCAAGTCCTTAAAGTGGTTGTAAACCCACTTTGAAAAACAAAAACAAAAAACTAATACCTGCAAGACAAAGGCATAATGAGCTAGTATGCATAGCATACTAGCTCATTATGTAATACTCACCTGGGATCAAAGCCCTCGCTGCAGTGCCCATACACAGCACTGGCTGGCGACATCACTCCCGGGGGTTACTTCCAGGTATCGCGGCTCCAGCGCTGTGATTGGCAGGATCCGCGATGTCGTCACTCCCTCGCATGCGCACGGTATAGCACACTCACTGAAGCAATGGCACGTTTGTGTCAGTGCACATGTGACGATGACGTCAGCACATGCAAATACAGGGGATATCTCCTAAACCGTGCAGGTTTAGGAGATATCCTGGGTAGCTACAGGTAAGCCTTATTATAGGCTTACCTGTAGCAAAAAGTGGTCTGTAAGGGTTTACAACCACTTTAAAAGGTCATGTTACTTGCAGTGGGGGTTGACCATTTCTTACACATAATATACTACAGCTATAACTTGGAGTATTCACTCTTGTCTCCAGAGCTGCATCATGCATGCATCTAGTCTGAATATCTGTGCAACGCAGCAGGACTCCGTGGCAAAAAGGAATCTTTAGTTAAGTAATTTTGTTATATTTTCTAATATTTTTAAATGTGTTATCTGTATCTGTCTGTATCTTACTTATTTAACTGTTATACTTATAAGTATTTATGTGATCTCTCTTTGCACAACCCCAAAAACGTAAACTATCACATAATGATATGTGAAAAAAATTCTCCAGAACCATAATGAAGCAGAAATCTTCCACTGTGACATCCCTCACTTTTGAGGGATTTCTTCTCACATCCTGTTTAGGCTATGAGACAGGAAGTGAAAGAAAATGTCCCCGATAGAACACAGATGGCAATAACCCTCCCTTGCCGTATGCAAAATGAAAAAAAAAAGTGTGCCTTTAACTCTACTTTAAAGAAACAAAGAGAAGTTTATTATTAGGGTTTGCACGCACTTTAAAAGGAAAAATCAAAGCTGGGGGCCTTGTGCAGACAGACAATTTGGGGTGTTTTGCTAAAATTGACCATGTATGGACATTCTTACTTGATATTAAAGTCATTGCTTGGTAAAAGTTTTAACAGATAATCTCACTGTAGGTGACAACTTCTGCCGGGTCACCCCTAATAATGAATAACATTGGCATTAACATGAAAGACAATTGTATGTTTACAAGACCTGCATACTTGCTGAAATAACATTTCAGCTGCTCATGAAAGATGAGAATTGGCCTCTTTAGCAGTTGTCATGCTGTTTTGTTAGCATTTTAGGTGAGCTTTTGATGTCAGTTAGGCATGGTGCTTTCTAAAGTTACACAGGAAGTATCCTACTGAGACACGCACAGTCCATCTTCAAGCTTGCCACCAGTTATCAAGATCAGTTGTTTTATGGGAAACTTTAGGGAAATCTGCCATGAGAAAAACATATTTACCATCCTGACAAAAATTATATTTTTTTGGCTGTCAAACTGATCCAGTGGCTGATCCAGTAAGAAGGATTTCTACCTTTATTCTGTCCATTGGCATTGCTGGACATGTGCATCTAGGACATGTGCCCCGGATCTTCTGCCCAATATCCCGGGTCTAAATAGACCTCTGGCAGAGCATGTCATTCTGACTGTCAATGATATGCTCTGCTGTATGCCAATGCTAAGTAGAGTCATATCTCTCCCAACATTGCCTACATAGTTCTGGTGCATTATTCCTCTTCACAGACCTGAAAGGCAGCAGCGTGGGATCTGTGCAGCTTATCTCAGATACTGTAAGTAAACACTAAAACTCCCACTGACCACCAACAAAAGGGGACACTGACCACTGAACATGAATGTTATGTGGGCAGTCACCACTGACTGCAACCATTTAAGAGGGTGATCACCTCTGAAAACCGACAAAAAAGCGGCACTCATCACTCAACATCATTGTTATAGAGCCCTTACCACAGACCCCCAACATTTAAGGGGGCACTTATCACTGACCACCACTCACCACCATTGTAAGGGGGCACTTATCACTGACCACCACTCACCACCATTGTAAGGGGGCACTTATCACTGACCACCACTCACCACCATTGTAAGGGGGCACTTATCACTGACCACCACCATTGTAAGGGGGCACTTATCACTGACCACCACCATTGTAAGGGGGCACTTATCACTGACCACCACTCGCCACCATTGTAAGGGGGCACTTATCACTGACCACCACCATTGTAAGGGGGCACTTATCACTGACCACCACCATTGTAAGGGGGCACTTATCACTGACCACCACTCGCCACCATTGTAAGGGGGCACTTATCACTGGCCACCACTCGCCACCATTGTTAGGGGGTACTTACTACTAACCCCTGGTCTCTATTTGCTGTGCTGTACATTACACAGTCCTGACTGCTGCACTCTATACACAATTTTGTACATTACATAGTCCTGAACACTGTACTCTATGGGCTATGTTGTATGTTACATAGCCCAGACTTACACTCACCTGCCACATTATTAGGTACACGTGTTCAATTGCTTGGTAACACAAAATGATAATCAGCCAATCACATGACAGCAACTCAATGCATTTAGGCATCTAGACATGTTAAAGATGACTTGCTGAAGTTCAAACTGAGCATCAGAATGGGGAAGAAAGGGGATTTAATTGACTTTAAACATGGCATGGTTGTTGGTGCCAGACGGGCTGGTCTGAGTATTTCAAAAACTGCTGATCTACTGGGATTTTTACACACAGCCATCTCTAGTGTTTACAGAGAATGGTCTGAAGAAGAGAACATATCCAGTGAGTGGCAGTTATGTGGACGAAAATGCTTTGTTGATGTGAGAGGAGAACGGGCAGACTGGTTCCAGATAATAGAAAGGCAACAGCATAGGCGTGTGCAGCCTGTTACATTAGGGTGTGCACCCAAAAGCTCAAGCACACACACATATATATATATATATATCTCTCTCTCTCTCTCTCTCTCTCTCTCTCTCTCTCTCTCTCTCTCTCTCTCTCTCTCTCTCTCTCTCTCTCTCTCTATATATATATATAGGTAGATAGATAGATAGATAGATAGATATCTATATCTATCTATCTATCTATCTATCTATCTATCTATCTATCTATCTATCTATCTATCTATCTATCTATCTATCTATCTATCTATCTATATATATATCTATATAGATATAGATATAGATATAGATATCTATATAGATATATATTCAAAAGTATTGGGACGCCTGCCTTTACATGCACATGAACTTTAATGCCATCTCAGTCTTAGACCGTAGGGTTCAATAATGAGTTGGCCCACCCTTTTCAGCTAGAAAAGCTTCAACTCTTCTGGGAAGGCTGTCCACAAGGTTTAGGAGGGTGTCTATGGGAATGTTTGACCATTCTTCCAGAAGGGCATTTGTGAGGTCAGGCACTGATGTTGGATGAGAAGGCCTGGCTCGCAGTCTCCACTCGAATTCATCCCAAAGGTGTTCTATCGAGTTGAGGTCAGGACTCTGTGCAGGTCAGTCAAGTTCCTAAACCTCAAACTCGCTCATCCATGTCTTTATGGACCTTGCTTTGTACACTGGTCCAAATCATTTGGTGGAGGGGGGATTATGGTGTGGGGTTGTCTTTGCAGGGGTTAGGCTTGGTCCCTTAGTCTCAGTAAAGGGAACTCTTAAGGCGTCAGCATACCAAGACATTTTGGTCAATTTCATGCTCCCAACTTTGTGGGACCAGTTTGGGGATGGCCCCTTCCTGTTCCAACATGACTGCGCACTAGTGCACAAAGCAAGGTACATAAAGACATGGACTTAGCAAGGGTTGTGGGAAATTAACTTCAAGTGCAATAATTCACATTATAACTAACTAAAACATATACAATTAAGTTTAACACTCTAAGAAATAAAAATTCCAAAGTGCTATAATGGTGTGAACCTCCCAACTAAAAAGTTGTTGCACTTGAAGGTAATTTGTATAAATACGTTACTATGTATCTGTCATTGAGTTTGATGGACAGCAAAAGTAAGTAGCGAATACCTGGTGATAACAAGTGGCTTCTTTGTTACTTGGAATCATCCTCAGAAGAGAGAGAGAGAGAGAGGATACTTCTGGGACTGATTTTGGGGGTACCACCCTTTTATCTGGACTCAATAGTAAGTCTATGGGTGATGTCACTGCATAGGCATTACAGCCGTTGTTGTTCACTGAAAGCAGTCACTGAGGAGCTCATGTTACTGGATTGGTGCGCCCAGAGAATAGGTAAGTATACACATCTTTCTTCTACAGGGTAGTTAGTATTGGGCTTAGAATGGGGGTGGGAGCAGGTTTACATTTACATAGGATTTGACTGGATTTCTACATTAAGTTGTAGCAGCTAAAATAAAATGTATGCAAGATAGTGTAGCACTACCACCCCCGGGAGCCGCTGGTGAATGTTGGTTATCTCCCAGCCTGCACAGCCAGGCACATGAATTTCTCAATCACTCCTGAGACAAGAAGCAGTCCTTGCGGCTTTTTTTTTTTTTTTTTTTTTTTTTTTTTATTTAGGGGATTTGAACTTGGATGGGGAAGGGTTATTATGGGATGCCCACTTGATCAGTAGAAATTCTTCAGGGACTCAACTATATACATCAGTATATACACTTCTCCTCTTCTACCTCCAGCACAGACTTTCTTGTTGAACTACAACTCCCAGGACCAGCTAGCACTGATGAGATGGTCTGACACTGACTCAGTCAGACCCAAAGCAATTGCCCTTTGCAGGCAAGGACCGCAGGCCCCTTTTTGGTGTAGCAAAAATAGGGGTCTTTTAGCGTTAGCTGTCCCATTTCTGTGGCTACTGCTTCCAGAACCACCTATTCAGGAACTGCCAGCCCGGGTTGGTTGCAGCTGCCCCTTTCACTAGCCCTCCTTGCTACTTCTCCACAGTCCTCCCAGACTGACTTTGCATACATTTCAGACTGCTTACACCCAGTCCCTTCAGGCATGCCTCTCAGTTCTCTGACTGCAACACTCACCAGCCCACATGGTGGCAGTGTCCTCCTGCTGTCTTTTCCTTGCTCCCATGCCTCCTGGTCAGGATCCCTGTGTCATGAGAAGGGGTTCCTTCTGCACCGAAGCCCAGGCCTGAATTCACCCCTCCAGACTGGGGAGCTACTCTCAAAGGCCCTGACAGCCTAACACTCCATCTTCCACCCAAACTCCACACTACCCCTGCTGGGCTGACCCTGAGTATTTGGGGATTTGTCAGGGCCCTCAGAATACTGCAGCTAGCTCCTTCTGGACTCCTCCTAACTGCTTCTGGAACCTTCTCCAAGTTTCCAGCAAGCAGAGAGGAGTTAGCAGAGAAGCTGCTGCTGAGTCATCCAGCCTACCTAAGTCAATCACCCGACCCAAAAAAACACACAGGCTGCCAGGCAAGCCTGAACAGTTACCTACACTAACAAACATCCTACTCTAGCACTGTAGCCCCTCCCCCCCTTAGATCCAGCCTGTCCATATAGCTGGGAATTTACAAAAAGGTGCTCTTGGGCCCAGGAGCAAGGGTATCCCATAAAAGTACAGTTTTTGAAGGGGGAAAAGGGAACAAACTGGGATGGGGCTTGGGGCTATCTACAAATAAATTACCATAAAATATACACAATATTTTTACAGTAAATATTTACACCATATGTACTCAATATTCACACCCTATCTATAGGTCCATGCAGCTAACACAGCAACTTCAACAAATATACAGTATCATGTGGGAGCACCTCCCTCTTGAGGGAAATCCTCCCACAGCTGTAATTCTTAAATCCGCCCGAAGCAGGGTGAACAGCCGTTAATACTGAAATCTGCAAACATAAAGAACGCCATCCTAACACTAACAACTAACTATACATATTTTATGTCTGTAGGGGGTTATGATCCCACTGACAGAAAAGCAATAGCAAAGAACACACTTTTTTTTTTCAATTCTATCAACGGGGGTTATGATTCCACTGACATGAAAAAAATGAAAAGTATGTAATGAATAGTTCTCTTTGGAGTCCTTGGTGGGAGGGGCCCCTCCCTGGATTATCAGGCTCCTTTCAGAGAGTTAAAGTCAGGGCTTAGGCCTCACCCAAAGTTCAACAGTGGCAAGTGTTTATCCAGCTGGCATAGGTCAGGGTGGCAGGCCAGCTTAGTCCAGAAATTGAACAGAGAAGCAAAGCACAGACTGCTATCTCCAAGCAGTTCATGCAACAATTTTCACTTATGAGCTGCATACTCCAGCATTCCCTCAGGCATAGAAATTTGGATCAGGCAGTCTTCTCCCACTGCCATCAGCTTCTCTGAAAGAGACAGAGTGGCTCCTAGCAGGCTGTCCTGCTTTCACGACCACCACTCTGACTTTGTGGATTGCTTTCTCCAGCTTCCATTCCTTCTGAATGTCATGAAACCGGGCCCAGGTCTCCTCACAGTCTGGCATCCGTAGAGGACTTAGGAATATGCAAATACTCCCACCCCAGGTAATTCTCCCTCTCTCTCCAGGAATCCTCTATGATGTCCATGATGTCAGGACGGCCATAGGGGTAGTCCAGACCCAACTCCAGAACTGTTCTATGCTGATATTCCCCCTGGAACCTGGAAAACCTGGGCAGATCTCTTGGCTTCCCTTTTTTTGGCAGGACACAAGCGTTGGGGGACCTCTTGACCCACTGCTTGAATTTAGCTGCTCTGGTCTGACAGGGGTTCCTGAGACTCCTCCAGTTCCCACAGCAGGATCTGGCACATCTAACACCTTGTACTGGATCTCTTCCTGAACCAGGGAGCCTCCTACCTCTCATTCCTCATCCAATCTACTGTGTGACGACCAATCTGCTATCTCTTCCAGGGACCCGAATTCTGCCTTCAGTCTGGGGGAAGCCCAATCTATTGCCCTGTCTCTGCTTTCCCCTTCTGGCTCAGATCTGGCAGATCTCCCTCCTGCACTGGCTCCTTTTAGGTGGGGTTAGCAGAGCACATAGGTGCAGCCGGCATTTCAGGGACATTATCTGGTTCCTGCTGGGCAGTACTTAGTTACCAGGTCCCGTCCCGGGTGCAGGCTGTGACAGATCTCTATTCTTCTTCCCCAAAGTCACTTATTATTACAGGGGAGTCACTAGGCTCCGACTGGAGCCCAGCTTGCTTGGATGATCCAAGGCCTGCTCCTGCCTTCCAGGACTTCCGCAGCTATAATTGGCACAATACTGATTGCAGGTCCACATAGTAGTATTATGGTCCCTGCTGGCTGGATACTAGCCGGGTAAGCTGTTCGTCGCAGTGGCCGCACCGGATCCAGGCACTGACCACCATGGTCGTTATCTGGCATTCAGGACACAGCAGGCATAGTCGCTGGAGTCGAGAGCGAATCCCCCACGATGCTCCGATCAGGCAACCAGGTCAGCGCTAGAAACAAACAAGCACACTCCACCATCTTGCTCCTCTCTGCTAGCAGGGTATACTGGATTTCCTCCAGGGTGTAGCTCCATCCCCAAGCTTCCAGACAGGCTGGCGCCTGCAGAGCTGTTAAGCAGGCCTCTTTCCGCATGTATAGCTGTAACCCCTTGTTAGCTGTGCTGAAGTTTGCAGGCCCACTGATGCTTGCAGAACTTGCCTGGACCTGCCGCCTGGCACCAGATGTGGCCAAGCAACTGAGAGCAGGTGGTGCTAAAAAAGCATGCAATTGTTCCTGATAGGCTTGACATGTTGCCTATCAACAAGCAAAGACCTGAAAGTAGATGCACTCTCTCCTCTGACGGGGTTCCAAATCACAAGGATGGCGCTCTGTACAAGCGCGTAGTGCAGGGGTCTTCAACATTCTAAACGAAGGGTCAGTTTACTATTCTTCAGACTTTAGAGGGGTCAGACTGTGGCCAGTGGCAGTAGAAAAAGTCCTGGCATCGGTAGCAATGCCCCATTATTGATGTCCATGAATAGTGCCCCATCGTTGGTCTCAGTGGAATGAATATGGTGTCATTGTCAGGGATTATGCCCCATTGTTAATGTCAGTGGGAGGTATAGTGCCCCAAAAGTCAGATAAAGGCAAGCAAAGAACTGCATCTGGACCCCAGTCTGCAGTTTTTAGACCACTGGTGTAGCGGGCCCTTCTGGTTGCAAAAACCAAGGACAGTGTTTTACTATTGCATACAAAACCCTGCCACTGGCAACAGCTGTAAGGCATTTGCTTCTGAGTTTGGACCAATTACAAGCCCTACTTTCACATCCTATCGTGAGTCCAATTGTGTTTTTATCATTATTATGTCTGGTGTGTGCACTCTCCCTCTTCTGTTTTTTGTTACATTCTATGAAATATAACACTGTCCAAACAATTTGCATTATTAATCCAGGTCATGGGCAGACAGTAATTAGATGAACCTGAATCCAGGACATGAGCAACTAACCTAATGATCAGGCTCAGACTAACACCAGTCTACTTAGATTTACCTTCAATTATGTAGTGCAAGGGCCTGCCTGATTTTGTAGTAACTGAAAGTATTCAGGCTTAAACTCGAATTATTTGGTTTTGGTAAATCTAAAGGAAAACTGTACAAGAAAATTGAATAATATATGGCCAGCCTAAAACGCTTCCCTGATTATAATAGGTATGCACTGTAGAAATTAAAGCGCAATACCAAATGAAATAAAACTTAAATGTTAACATCTATAAAGTACATTAAATAAATGGTCCTTGTTTCTTCTTATTTTTATGGTGCTTAATTGCACTTTGTATCATTTAGAAATGATGAAACAAACTGCTATATTAACCTTTATTAATAAAAAAGAGTCCCTAAACATACTTACAGTAAGAATAGGGGTGGTGCTAAAGCAAAGGTAACGGTGGGTGACTAAGTATATACTTCTCCTTGGGAATGGGGTTGCAGGACCCTGAAACGTTGGGTTTGTAGGAACTAAACTTTTATATTACCATGTATGTGACTATATTTGTTGCCACTGCACTAACTTGTTCGCATTGTGAACTTTACTTTCACCTTTAGACCCCTTTCACACTGGGGCATTTTTCAGGCGCTTTTGGGCTAAAAATAGCGCCTGTAAAGCGCCTGAAAAACACCTCCCCTGCAGTCCCAGTGTGAAAGCCAGAGTGCTTTCACACTGGAGCGATGCGCTGGCAGGACGGTAAAAAAAAGTCCTGCAAACAGCATCTTTGGAGCGGTGTACACACTGCTGCTCCACTGCTCCTGCCCACTGAAATGAATGGGTGCGGGTGTCGAAGCGCCTGCAAAGCGCTTTGGCAGGGGCGCTACACAGGCGCATTTAACCCTTTATTCACCCGCTAGCGAGGGTTAAATGCGCCCTGCTAGCAGCCGAATAGCCCTGCTAAAATGACGGTAAAGTGCCGCTAAAACTATCTGCATTTTACCGTCAACACCCGCCCACCCCAGTGTGAAAGGGGTCTTTGTGCTGTAACTTGTGTACCATTTTGTATGCTATATACAATTTAATGTATGTTATATTTCTCTACCCTAAAATACAAAACTCAATAGTGGTTGATGGTTTGTCATCTTAAAAGTGGTTGATGTGCTAACTTTATTTGTCAAAAATACACTGTTTGATGAGGGAGAGGTGGGATGTCCCTTTTATATAGCTAAGAAATTCTGCACCCTCAGCTGCACAGAGTGGATGAACAGAAATAGCTCTGTACAAAGCTTCCTGTTCATTCACAAACTGAAGCATAGTAAACACAGGTTACTATGCTCCAGCTATGAATAAACACAGAGAGTATCGATCATCATTCACAAAAAAAAGGAGCCAATAAATTACATATTTCTCAGCCCCTTTCCTCTCTCTCTATCCTGAAGATCTCCCGGGTGGGGGGGCATGGAAACACAAGTAAGGGGACAGGAGGGGTGGAATTTACTGGATATGTGTGAATACCGCTCTAGATCAGACTCCCATTTCCACCTCCACTAACACACAGACCAGGTAATGGCCCCGTCTATCACAGATTCCAATGAGCAAAGAAAATTCTGGTTGGCCGCACGTCTAGTAAAATCACCTTTAATTCAGCCATAAAACCATACCAAAAACACACGCCCCCTTAGCGCTTATTTATAGTTCATGAGCCCTGTGCCCCTCTATTTGTGTTTTTGGTTATATTCTTTTTTTAGGGTTGTCGCGATACCGATACTAGTATCGGTATCGGGACCAAGCCTTTGTGTGAGTACTTGTACTCGCATAAATGCTCCCGATGCCATATCTGATACCTGGAACTAGAAGTCGGTGGGTGGAGCGTAGATCTGTCTGGCAGCAGTGAAACATGGGGACAAGCTGGCCGGGGCAGGGTGCAGGGCACCGCCGCATATTCCGTCCAAGACGTTGCCCGGAGCCATCACATTCGGTACAGGAAGTGACGTTCCGTGTCTCTGTCGGAGGGTAAACATCACGATGCCCATCTTGGTACACCCTGCACTCAGCTGCAGTAAGCCAGCAGTGGACATCTTGTTACACCCAGCCCATAGAGTTCGGGCTGGGTGTAACCAGATGTCCGCTGGTGGCTTACTGCAGCCAAGTGCAAGGTGTACCAATATGGGCGTCGCAGCATACTTACTAGATGTTAAATGACAATAATGATGAGAGGCAAGGAAGGATTTTGAAATGCTATATGCCATATAGTATTGCAAAATCCTTCCTCTCCTTATTCATGTAATTTATTATGCAATTGCCAATCCGTACTGCATTTCAGTGCCCATCAGTGTCTGCCCAAAAGTGCCACCTATCAGTGCCATCTATCAGTGCCCATAAGTGCCGCCTATCAGTGCCATCTATCAGTGGCCATAAATGACATCAGCGCTGTCTATCAGTGAGATCAGTCAGTGCCATCTATCAGTGCCCATCTGTCAGTGCCCATCTATCAGTGCCCATAAATGCCACCTAACAGTGCCATCCATCAGTGCCAGCCACTTGTCAGTGCTACTGTTCAGTGCCCATAGGGCCGCCTATCAGTGCTTATTAGTCAGTGCCACCTATCAGTGTCCATTAGTCAAACTGTCAAATGACATTTAAAAAAGTATCGGTAATCGGTATCGGCGAGTACTTGAAAAAAAAAGTATTGGTACTTGTACTCGGTCTTAAAAAAAGTGGTATCAGGACAACCCTAGTTTTTTTAGACTTCTTGAAATAAAGGTGATTCTACTGGACATGCGGCTAACCAGAATTATTTTTGCTCATCGGCATTTACTGGAATTGATGCCCTTTCCTCTGGCAACAGCCGAATTCCAGTGGGAGGGGAAGGAGAAGAAGCAGGCTTTCAGCCAATAAATGCTGCCACCCCCACCCCCTCCTGTCCAGGATGTTGGGGTCAGCAAGGAAGGTGACGCGATCTACCCATCAATCACCTGTAGTCAATGAGTAGATCATGATCGACAGATTGCCTTCTTCTGGATCAACTGTGGGTATAGGATTCTGTATGAGGAGGTTTTCTATTTATTCGTTCTTTTTTTTTTTTTTTTTTCTATTGGATGAACTAGATGGATTTGTGCCTTTTTGAACCAGACTAACTATGTAATTGTAAGTATATTAGCTCCCTCCAATTGTTTATATAAATGTAGTGGTACATTATATCCTAGATCTGCTCTTTAATCTCATAATGGCCTTGTTCTGGCTAAACTATGAACAAAGCAGCATTGTATACCCGCTTTGGATCTCATTCGCCAAGCCTTTAGTTTGCACATTAAAATGGTACCCAATAAAGTGCAAAATAACTGTACATCATTCATTTATTCATAAATTTAATCTGACACACATGAACAGCCTGCCATTAACTGGAAATTGTGTGACAAGTAAATTTAATTTACAAATTACAGGCTTTCCATCTGGATAGAGAACTGCCTATATTACACATGGCCATGGTCCATCTTGGAGTGTTACTGAAATGCTTAGGAAATTCAGACATTTTATTAGTGTGTATTTAATCGAGCAGCTGGCAGCACAGTGAGTCAGTAGGAAGTGATTTGGCAAGGCACGGCCATTCTAGCCATGTGGAAGGTGGCAGAATGACCTTCGTACAAGGCAAATATAAGGAAATGAGGGAAGGTCGAAGATTCTTATTAACACTCTAATGCTTTATGATTATCTATTAAAGGAAAACTGCAATGAGAAAATATGAAGGCTGTCAATTCTGACCTCCCCTTCTGAAAATGCTTATTGCCTAGCCGTTATGCAGATCCAATGGCTTCAGTGCTTTCTGAGGCATTAACCTGAAACACGGGTGCAGATCAGGAGTTCTGACTTTACTCTGAGTTTCTAATTTGTATTCTTTTTCAGAGTCAGTAACTTCATAAAAGTACTGAAGTTTTTGACTTTGAATGCAAGGACACTGATTTAGCAAATGACATTTCCATCTTGCAAAAGAGTTGAAGTGATTGTACACGATCATCTTGTAAAACAACCTATTCCGTTTAAAATAGAAATGAAAGGCAAAACATTTTTTTATAGATATAAAGGAAAAACATTATAAATACCTTTTTTCCCTTTTTTAATAAGTAATCACGTTCGTTCCCTCTGTTCTCAGCTGAGGGGAGGAGAAGCAGCAGTACACTGAGCTTCCAAGTGAACGGCTGTGCAGAGGGGGCGTGTCAGGACAAGTCTGATCATTGAAGGGGAGCATACTGAGTTCCTAGCATAGCTAGAGAACTGACCACGGTGTGCTCTCCTGTATAGTGTAGTCAGTTGTTAATAGGAAAGCAGAGGGGCTGGCACAGGGATTTCACATACAGGAAGTAATACAAATAAAACCGAATACTTTCTCATACAAGTATGTGGTACAGCAGGCACATATCAGGAATATGAAGTGTTGGGGTAACAAACGCCTTAAGTGGTTAGCAATGGGAAAATCTGAGCTTCCTAAGAGGCCTTCTTAGCCATTCAATATGATGGCTAAGTAGTTAAGAGGTCCTAGATACATTTCCAACATTTGCATAGATAGTTTTATGTTCTCCCTACATTTGTTCATCTCCTCTGGGTGCACAATGTATTACCACTACCCAAAACACGATGTAAACCTGCCAATGAGGTGTTTGAGTAGGGATGCACTGATACCAGTTTTTTTAAGACTGAGAATGAGTACCAATACTATTTCTTAAGTACTCGCTGATACCAATTACCGATACCTATTTTTAGTTTCAGTGTTTTCAGACTAATCAAACATTATTACTTAAAGAGTAACTGCAGTCAGCTCACATAATTTGTAATAAAAACATCTTTGCTATTCTAAAGCTTCCCTCTAACCACTTTGCATATCATTTTATATATATATATATATATATATATATATATATATATATATACACACTGGGATTCTGTACTTGCCAAATATGCTGCAGAAATCTCCCTCCATTGAGTCTGGCTGCAGCCATTTTAACTGTGGGCAGCTGAAGCTGCTGCCTGTTCACTTCCTGGATTTACACAGACACACAGAGGCACACCGCCAGCTCAGCAGCTTTCATTGGCCCACTAATGACTCATCCCCCTACCTTCCGGGCAAACTCTCACGAGAGTTAGAGAGAGAGCTGTACATGATGTCATAAGCCTAGGCTTTTAACCAGATAAGAAACAGGAAGTGGGCTGTGTAAGGTATTTCCTGGAAGAAAAAAATGTTTTACTATCCAAAGTTAAAACAACAAGGGCAGAAGATTTAATAGATGGAAAGATGAAAACATGACTGAAGTTCCGCTTTAAGTAGGCCTGGAGTGAGCCTCGGTTCGCATATATGCGAATTCGGATGCCTTTTTAACTGCACCGACATGTAAACCAAAAGGCTTTTCTGTGGAGCCCGTTTACATACTGTATGTGCAGGCTTGCCACAGTGCAATGTGAAAAAGAGTCCTGTGCGATTTTAATCAGGTTCAGGTGTGATTTCTAATCTGATATCTCGCATTGTAATCGCACCTAAACCGCTGAACGAAATCACACCGGACCGGGCTTTGAAATCACACTGCAAACCGACCCGCACATATGTGAACTGAGATATTGGTTTTAGTATCGGAACTTTTGCAAGAGTACAAATAATTGTGAAAGTGCTTAGTATCGGCACTGATACGGGTGCAGCTCTGTGTTTGAGTGTATGATTGTTGCAGGGGCATGTACACCAGACAAAAGCATGTGGACACTCCTCCAAATGATTGAATTCAGTTGTTTTCATTGAAGGGTACTGTTAATGCTACAGCATATAAAATCATTTTAGAGAATTGTGCACTTCCAACTTTGTGGCAGGAGTTTGAGGAACAAAACCCTTTTCTGTTCAATCATGACTGTGCCCATGTGCAAAGCCAGCTCCAAAAGATAAAGTTTAATGAGTTTGATGAGTTTAGGGGGGAAGAACTTGAGTAGCTTGCATAGAGCACCAACCTCAACCCTACTGAACACCCTGCAATGCCAAATGCAAGCCAGGCCTTCTCATCTAACAATCTGTACCCAATCTCATAAATTTGGCACCTTCTAACATCTTGTGAAAAGCCTTCCCAGAATAGTGAGTAAGAAGGGTACCAGCCTTATAGTCATGCCCATGGTTTGGGAATTGGATGTCCAACAAGCTCATATAGGCATTATGGTCAGGTGACAGGGACATGGTATAAGGGTTCTGTATACCCTGCACAGAGTTGCAAAGTATCAGTGACAACAAAATGAATACACTCTGACCTGCTTTTATTAAAAATGTTCTATTATGCATCCGCATTCTGCTCTATAACTGGACAAAAGAGAAAGTCTTTGTTAAAGCTGTCAAAAAGTATGTGCACTGCAGAAATATAGTACTGCTACCTCATGGGACATCAGTAGGAGCTCATTATCCAGCTCATTAGTTCACCAAATTGACTGACTTTTTCCATTCTGGAGCCCCCCTATAGTATGTTCCTTACACTCATTAGAAACAAATAAGCAGCTAGGATAAGCAGAAAAACATTTTCAACATTACGACACGAGTGCAGATGTATGTGACTAACTAACTTGACCTGGAAAAACGAAAGCCTTCGCAGACAAATGTAAGCCATATGACATTTGTTGTTGATATTCCCTGTCCTCGCCCTGCTATTCTGTACACTGGCCAATCAATGTCTTATACCTGGGGTAGGTAACCTGGGGCCCTCCAGCTGTTGCAGAACTACAAGTCCCATCATGCCTCTGGGAGTAATTGTAACTGCCAGCCTTGCAATGCCTCGTGGGAAATGTAGTTCCACAGCAGCTGGAGGGCTCCAGGTTGCCTACCCCTGCCTTATACAATGCGGACTGCCTTGTATATCAGCATTTTCAAAGAAAAGACCCATACTAGATAAAACAAGTACAAATGTGCTGCATAGATATAATGACATACTTACAGTAGGGATGGAAAGTATTCAGACCCCCTTAAATTTTTAACTCTTTGTTATATTGCAGCCATTTACTAAAATCATTTAAGTTCATTTTTTTTCCTCATTAATATACACACAGCACCCCATATTGACAGAAAAACACAGAATTGTTGACATTTTTGCAGATTTATTAAAAAAGAAAAACTGAAATAGCACATGGTCCTAAGTATTCAGACCCTTTGCTCAGTATTTAGTAGAAGCACCCTTTTGATCTAATACAGCCATGAGTCTTTTTGGGAAAGATGCAACAAGTTTTTCACACCTGGATTTGGGGATCCTCTGCCATTCCTTCTTGCAGATCCTCTCCAGTTCTGCCAGGTTGGATGGTAAACGTTGGTGGACAGCCATTTTTAGGTCTCTCCAGAGATGCTCAATGGGGTTTAAGTCAGGGCTCTGGCTGGGCCATTTAAGAACAGTCACGGAGTTGTTGTGAAGCCACTCCTTCGTTATTTTAGCTGTGTGCTTAGGGTCATTGTCTTGTTGGAAGGTAAACCTTCGGCCCAGTCTGAGGTCCTAAGAACTCTGGAGAAGGTTTTCGTCCAGGATATCCCTGTACTTGGCCTTGATTGCAACCAGTCGTCCTGTCCCTGCAGCTGAAAAACACCCCCACAGCATGATGCTGACACCACCATGCTTCACTTTTGGGACTGTATTGGACAGGTGATGAGCAGTGCCTGGTTTTCTCCACACATACCGCTTAGAATTAAGGCCAAAAAGTTCTATCTTGGTCTCATCAGACCAGAGAATCTTATTTCTCACCATCTTGGAGTCCTTCAGGTGTTTTTTTAGCAAACTCCATGCAGGCTTTCATGTGTCTTGCACAGAGGAGAGGCTTCCGTCAGGCCACTCTGCCATAAAGTCCCGACTGGTGGAGGGCTGCAGTGATTGTTGACTTTCTACAACTTTCTCCCATCTCCCGACTGCATCTCTGGAGCTCAGCCACAGTGATCTTTGGGTTCTTCTTTACCTCTCTCACCAAGGCTCTTCTCCCCCGATAGCTCAGTTTGGCCGGACGGCCAGCTCTAGGAAGGGTTCTGGTCGTCCCAAATGTCTTCCATTTAAGGATTATGGAGGCCACTGTGCTCTTAGGAACCTTAAATGCAGTAGAATTTTTTTGTAACCTTGGCCAGATCTGTGCCTTGCCACAATTCTGTCTCTGAGCTCTTCAGGCAGTTCCTTTGACCTCATGATTCTCATTTGCTCTGACATGCACTGTGAGCTGTAAGATCTTATATAGACAGGTGTGTGGCTTTCCTAATCAAGTCCAATCAGTATAATTAAACACAGCTGGACTCATATGAAGGTGCAGAACCATCTCAAGGATGATCAGAAGAAATGGACAGCACCTGAGTTAAATATATGAGTGTCACAGCAAAGGGTCTGAATACTTAGGACCATGTGATATTTCAGTTTTTCTTTTTTAATAAATCTGCAAAAATGTCAACAATTATGTGTTTTTCTGTCAATATGGGGTGCTGTGTGTACATTAATGAGGAAAAAAAATGAACTTAAATGATTTTAGCAAATGGCTGCAATATAACAAAGAGTGAAAAAATTAAGGGGGGGTCTGAATACTTTCTGTCCCCACTGTATATAGAAATGTAATGGATGTCTATTGTCTACAAAGGTCTTCATTAGTAACTAACTCTCCATGTTAACTGAACTCACAAAAAAAGAATTGAGTTTGAACAGGTTTTCCATAGACTAAACTGTGGCTATAAAATGTACATTCATACAGCCTCCAGATGGAGAGCCACAAGGATCTTACTCTACATGTGGGGTGGATTCCAAATCTCCACAAGCATCCAAGCTTACCTAACATTAACTTTGAATGCAGGATAGCTATGCCAATTCAAACCATTGCAATATTTTTGATTTTGTATTTAAAAAATATTCTAATATTGAAAACATATTTATAAAAAAAAACCTGCAGTACTGTCCAAATGGTAAAATAAATATAAATTACCAAAAAGGCTTTATTGACAGTTAAAGTTGACCTCCAGGTAAATATAATTTTTTTTTAATTCAGTGTCTATGATCATTAAGGTCCTATTTATACCTACGCAACCTAACACACATTTTAATCCCCGTTAACTCATCAACATGGGTTTGCTATTGTTTTTAAATGACACCTGTACCTTCAGGAATACAAACGGAAACAAGATCCACCATCCCCTGGGATTATACAATGAAGAAGCAGCAGAACCCTGATGTCAGTTACTGTGTTTTTGTATTGCTTGGGGCAGTTTCAGGTTTCAGTTTTACTCAGGGCTCAGAGAATAAGTGCAGGAAGTCCCCTCTCCCAAGTCACTCCTTGTCTCCACCCCCCTACCCACCTCCAAGCACTGTCCCTTGTTTCCACCCCCCACCTACCTCCCAGTACCACCTCTTTTAGAGAAAACAGAACCAAGTATTATTTTGTGGTGCTAAGTGTATACATAAGCCTCCCCCTCCAGCAAGCATAGACCCATCCCTCATCAACAGATCACCCAGCAACGATAGATCCCTCCCTCAACAGTAGATCTGCCCTATCAACAATTGACCCACTAGCAACATAACCCCCCCCCCCCAGCAACAATAGATCCCCTAGAAGCTGGCATTATTGGACCCTTTAGCACACCCCATTACCCCATGCCACTGCATACATGCAGTGCTTGAGGTTCCAGAACTGCCCTCCCCGCATTCCCGCTAAAAAAAAGCCCTGTATGTACTGATGTATGTTGCCATTTTTAATAGGATTGGCAAAGTCCCTATAATAAACATTGATAATTCAAAAAATGAACAAACTTTTTTGGCCAACACACTAAACAGGTGTGAACTAGCACCTTTAAAGGATAACTTTACCTTTGGCATAAGTTGTTATTTAAAAGAGAAGTAGGTTTGTTTTTTTTTATATTAATAATCATACTTACCTAGGTGAACGCAGGATCGGTCCGATGCTGCATCTGTCCCACGGAGCCTCTAAGACTGAGAACCAACCGGTCTAACACTGCCGATGGCTTGGTTCTCACAGCTTCCCAAGCAGCAGAGAGCTGGTGACTGCCAGTCAGCAGCTCTCAGCTCTGCCCCCCCACCCACGCTCACTGGAGCGCTAGGCTGCAGAGGGGGTGGGAGCAGCTGGTTCAGGCTCTCAGCGGCTTGAGGCAAAACTCATATACACAACTGTTAGGGAACACATTTCTACATTTATATCATGTGAATCAAAGATGATCATTTTAGGTACATTTGGCTATGGTTTAGTTTGTCCCAACCCATGCCATTGTTACTTTTGCTTGATGACTTGGCCTACATGTAAATGTGGGGAAAAAAATAAATGTGAAAAAAAAACAAAAAAAACAACATACTAAATATTAACATTGCATATGTTAGACACATGCAGTTATTATAATAATAAAAAAAATATAAATAGTGGTCATTAAATCAACTTAACACATACAGCATACATACTGGATACCAAACAGCGAATGGCTTGGCAATGGTTCATTCATGTTCTTGCTTCTATTTCATGTTTCCTGTGTAATGTAATCTGCATGCTACACGCAGTATGTTCCTTTGAAGATGGGACAGCAAATCCTAGAATGTTACATTTAATTGATTCACAAGTTTACACAAGGATTGTATTTTACAATATGAATTCTTTCCAGCAAAGCCAATCCTAATAGGATAGCAGTAGTACTTTCCATATGGTACGAAGTAATGCACACATTATATATTGTAATTGTAAAGCTGTATTTTGCCATCACTAATATATACCAAATGCTGCATTCTTTATTTGGAAGATACATGTAGTTTGTCAGAATGCCATCTGCTTTTACTTTGTCCAGATTCTAGGTCCATCCAAAATTGATTATTTTGTTTTAGGCTGGGTTCACACTTATGCGAATTGGATGCCGGTTTTCCCACATTCAATTCGCATGACAGGAGACTGTGGCCAGTTCACACATCCCTGTGGCAGCCGAGGAGTCCACAGCCGAAGGGTCCTGTGCGTCTTTGGCTCGGTTTCAGGTCCGAATTCAGGCAAAAATTCGGACCTGATTCGCCCCTGAAACGGAGAACAGGGATGCACCGGACCCCCTGCTGGAAGCCGCTCCGCACATAGTGTGAACCCAGAACCCAGCCTTAGGGTGGATTACAGCAGTAATTGCTTATCTGCAAGTTTTATAGTGTTCTGGGACATTAGTGGGGAGTTTTTTGTAATTTTAAATCAAGTCAGCAATGGCCACCACCATATTCCATCCCTTCTGGATGACACATTGAAGGTCACTTGCAATATAGTCATAGCAGGAGCATTCCGTCACTTATGATGACTTTAGAGAAGGTCTTTCCTTCATCCCACCTTCATTCTGCCAATAAAGTTGGCACTAGAAATCGTGGCAGACCAACTTTGTTTTTCAACTACTTTGACCGCAATGTGTAGATTAACACTCTCAGCTTGCTGTGTCATGAGAATGATAATCTATGTTGCAGCTGTGAAATAGAAGCGCACAATTTTTCTAAAATCATCAGAAATACATTTTCTTTCCACATATTTGTCATCTCATAGCAAAAAAACAAGTGTATAGTATTTATTAAAGTAGTTTACCAAATAAAAGCCTTGTCTTCAAGAAATGATGTAAAAATTAAATTCATCTGGTCATTATATTATTAAGTTTTAATGATCACAGTGTATATTAGGCTGACAATAAGGAGATCACATGATTTTTCTTGTTCATGAACCTTGATGACATAACCAGACACAGTTTAGAATCCATTCCAAACAATCTTCTGAAGCCTTGACACCTGTTCATGCAATTACTTAGCAGTTGCAGCAAAATGATGGCGTGTTTGTCTATTTAAAGCTGACACAACAGTTTATTTCTTTCAAGTCTGCTGAGAAGAAAACCTGCTACAAAATTTACAGACTGAGCCTTGACGAAGAAGACCAGACCCTGTTCACCTTTCTCTGTTCTGAAGTTACAGTCCTGGCATGCATTAGCACAGTCACAATGGTAAACTAATTAGTTCTGATGTGATCCTGGAAACTTTAGATTTCCCGTCCATCGGTTTAAAAACCATATGATCTGAAATCCACACAGCAGATCTTAGCAACAAGAGCAAAACAATGATTGCAAACATTGTTTTGATTTCTGGGCAATAGTCTAGTCTCGACAGTAAATTAAATTAAGATTAACATTATAAAATAGGCACCTGAACTTTGGCAACCCCTCATCAGATATGCTTTGAGAATGTTGCAATGGGCCACAAACATAACATAGTCTGAGCCAGGGAAGAACTATCCTTCATTTCACATTTTCCATGCAGTATGGGAGAATGAAAGGAACAACCTGATTGACTGTTACGGAGATAACAGTTTTCAACACAAAATAATTTGATTCATAGTTTGTTATAAAATTTTGCCACCAGGTAATTTTTCTTTTCACTGATGTGCGCTGATGAGGCTGCACTGATGGGCATGATTATCAGTGTACATGTCCCTTTTACACAAGCTGGTTATCGGTTCTCTTCTCCTCTCATGCTGTCGATCACAAAGCGTGCCTCAGTGGGCGCGATCACAGGAAGCCGTCATTCAGCTATTGCACGGTCGGCAAGTGTTTAAGAAAGCTTCACCATAGTTAGTAGTGCCCTCATACTGTAGGCAAAGTTCAACATGGCCAGAGCTCTCTTACTACTCTGATGTCTGAGGAACGTCTTACTGGATACAGTCTCTTAGCAGTTTTTGCAGGCTGAATATATATATGTATATGAGGTAGGCCACAATGTCCCTGAATGAGAGCAGATGAAAGGTAGATGTCTATGTTCCTGGCTTCCATATACTGTATATGGAGCAGCAAGGATGTGAGATGAACAGTTAAAAAGATTCGTGTTTTTTCATTATGTTGCATTGTGCTTCTTAAAAGTGATCAGGGGATACATATCTGGCTGCATAAGATCCCCATATTGTGACACAGTAGTATCATCTATGACAGGGATATGCAATTAGCGGACCTCCAGCTGTTGCAGAACTACAAGTCCCATGAGGCATAGCAAGACTGACAGCCAAAGTATGACACCCAGAGGCATAGGCATGAATGGACTTGTAATTTTGCAACAGCTGGAGGTCCGCTAAATGCATATCCCTGATCTATGGTATTTATCATGATGTCTACTTCATCCAGGAGTCTAAGTTCTTCTTAGTGAATTATTTAGGGCAATTCAAACAATGGTGTTCCATTAATTGTATTGCACATTGCATGCATTGGTGCGATACAGTATAATTCATTCTGAATGGCACCTCCGTGCACGTTGGCACCCTCTGGCCAGCTGTCACTTCTGTCTGTTGCCTCCTCCTTCCCTCTATCAGCTGTCAACTCTGCCCCCATATCTCCCAATGACCCTCCCATCCTCATCCTCTTTCCCCCAGCAATCACAGCCTGTTCCATCCCAGCTCTCCAACCCCACAATCCCTATTTCATCCCACCCTCAACAATCCTGCCCTCACTTACCCCTCCACTCCCCCCTAACAAACCCCCACCTCTCAAACCTACTCTTCCTAGACGACAGGTAACAGCAATTGGTACCAGCGAGTACTTGGGAAAAAAGTTTCAGTACTCTTAGGCCTATTTCACACCTATGCATTTTTAGCGCTTTTTGCATTTTGCAGATTTGCACTGCAGTCCATTTACCATGGTTTCCTATGGAACACGTTCTGTAGTGCAAATCTACAAAATGCACTAAAAATGCATAGGTGTGAATCAGGATCGACTCGGTGTTAAAAAAAAAAAAAAAAGTATTGGTGCATCCCTACTATAAACAGTTATTCAAGGCTCCAAAATGTTTTGCATCTCTACAGGTTAACTACACAGAAAGATCCAACTAGATGGCAGATTTCTAAATCTCTGTATAGTCAAAACTTGTTTCCTAGCTTTGGATAGTGTAGGTAAGGGTTAAACTACCATCCAGGTTTTTTTGCCATCTGTGTTCATGCCAATGGCTTCACCCTCTTTATTTTCTCTGGTGACACTTTTATCACCAAGACAGGGACAGAAAGTGAACATGTTGGTTCTCATGTCCTCCACTCACCCCCAGAGCACCTTCCTTTGTAACAGCGGGTCGATGTTCTCTCCTGCAATCGCTGTCACAAATAAAATCGGCGCAGCTGCATAATTAATTTCTAGTGATCTGTAAATAAACTGCAAGTTCCATTTGCCACTGCGGCAGACGGACATATAAGCTCTCAATGGCAGTGGCGGATGCCGTAGCCCCCTCCTACATATCAGGGCACCGGCCTATGGATTCCAATGCGAGGTGGGTGTTTTTCTGAAGCATGTGATTAGAGCCAGAGGCTCTAATAGGCTAAAAAAAAAAGGGTGGGCTCGGGGCGCAGAGCACTGCGCTCCGAGCCCACCCAGTTGTGTGACAATAGAGAATGAATTTTCACTATTTTACACTAAACTTCCTCCCCGCCAGTCGGGAGGCAGGTCGTGAGACCTGTTTCCCAATTTGCCAAAGTGTCAGGTGATCCTATTGGATGCCTAACTTTTAGGCGGAGGAGAGGGGGAGACACACGGCAGAGGAAGCTGCTGGAGGAGCGGACACCGGAGCCGCTGCAAGCAGCGGGCGGGCCGCGCTGGAGGACACCACAGCCCACCGCCTAGTTCGTGCAAGTGCCAGACCGCCTGGGCTGGGGGGTGGTAGTGCCGCCGGTCGCCCCTGGGGGGGGGAGGTGTTTGATTTCTGCCCCCCCAACCCCAAATAAAACCCACCCACCAGCCGCCACTGCTCAATGGACGAGTGTGCTGGTTATTGCCCTTGTAGTCCACTAACACTTCCTGCAGCTCAGTAATGGACACCCTGTACAAAGGTATAGGCAGAGAGCTGTTGGCAGTGTCTGCAGGACCCTGACATTGTACCTGTGATCCACTGATCATAGGCACAATGATTTTCAGGCTCCTGTGTAGAAAAAAATAATAAATGCACATTTGTTTTATCTGCAAAACCATGTACATTTTTCAGATTTCTTTTTTCCCGAAGGTGAACATAGCAATTAAACTCAATATTCATTATCCAAGCCTGCAATACAGAAAAAGCCAACACACAGTCTAAACTGGTAGTTTTTTATTTAAAAAATAACAAACTTCTAAGATCACATCATGGTAAATACATTGCATTTTTGTAAAAAGCTTGGAATATAAGCAGTCTTTGTTTTCAAAATACATTCCAGAATTATGAATATAGCTAATATACAATTTTATAGTTCTGCACTACAATAATTGAGGTATACAATGCACGCATATAAATATGTTTTCCATAAATAAGAAAAATAAACGCATGTCGCTATATTTGGTCAGCATTCTCATACAGCGACTGGCAGGAAAATGTACACCTATCTTTGCATCTTGCAAGCTGTTGTAAAGGTTTAGCGGTCATTACTGTCTAATACAGGCTGATAAGCAAGAATGACTCTCTTTATATAAGGCCAGTAAGGACGCGGCAAAAGTCATTTACAGAAGCGCTTTATTGTACAATCTGCACTGAACTTAGCGTTTGTTCTGGATCAGTCACGTCTATAAGATACAGGAGTTGAGCACCTTTGGACAAAAGGAATCAGAAGATACTGGACTGTCATTAATAAGAAACGTATACCACTACAAAGCCTGAGTTTGCAGCCATATGACAAACACCATAGAAATGTGTCCCTAATGCCACGTACACATGAGCGTACTTTACAGCAGACTTGGTCCGATGATCTTTCCGACGGACTTTGTAGCGTAGGTGCGCCGGACTTACAAAACGGACGGACTTGGACACACACGATCACACCAAAGTCCGACGGATTCGTACGTGATGACGTACGACCGGACTAAAATAAGGAAGTTCACAGCTAGTAGCCAATAGCTGCCCTAGCATCGGTTTTAGTCTGTCGGACTAGCATACAGACGAGCCGATTTTTCGACTGGACTCGAGTCCTTCAGAAAGATTTGAAACATGTTTCATTTCTAGGTCCGTCGAACTTTTGGAAAAAAAAAAGTCCGCTGGAGCCCACACACGATCGAATTATCCGACGGAGTCCAGTCCGCCGGACCAAATCTGCCGTAAAGTCCGCTCGTGTGTACGTGGCATTACCTTTGTTGTGGCTATGAAAAGCCTATATGCAGCTGCTCATTACTTATGAATGCCTAATGCATAAAAGTATATGTCTAGGCATTACTCAAATTTAACACCAAACCTCCCACTCTAGTTCTAGAGCATGTCCCAGCATTATTTTACTGTGTTACTGTAGCAAGAAACAGCTTTTACTATTATAAAGAAGTCAATGTATGCTTAAGAAGAGGGACAGAGGGGTCAGGATAGGCAGAATTCTGTAACCCAGCAGGCGGTGCTGACAATGCTGCTTGGGATTTAAGCATAGAAAAGGCACTGTGTTGTCGGCCCATACCAAGGTCAGGGGCACACTGGATTTCTGGTCAATCAACAAGCAATACTCAGTACTTGCAGAGTTTTTAAAGGGATAAGACTGCAGGAAATAAACAGAGATGTACTAAATATTTTGTTTAATTTTACACTGACATACACAAATGTCTCAGGTGGCTGAACTCATAAGAGCCCATTCACACAGGGACGACTTGTCAGGCGACCTAGTCGCCTGACAAGTCGCCTCCCGTTCTGTGCTATGGAACCGTTCTAAGGGGAGCGACGCAAGTCGCTCCGACTTAGAAAAAGGTTCCTGTACGACTTCGGGGCGACTTGCATAGACTTCTATACAGAAGTCGTTTTGCAAGTCGCCCGGGCAGTCGTTTGCAGGTCGCCTCGCTGAGGCGACCTGCAAGTCGTGTTGCCCCTGTGTGAATGGGGTCTAAGGCTTGATGGAGATGGTCTATAATAGTATATATAAACATATCAAGCTATTTAATATGGACCACTAATTATATGTACAAGAGGTGATAAAGGTACTGGGAGCTCTGATGGCTAGCAGTGTAAAGTGTATGTAACCCACTATCAATGAGTCTCTCTTATTCGGTCCCTTTTGATCAAATATAACAATTAATTCTGAAACAAAAAAATAAAAAATACCCGTTGATCTTGTACACAAATCCTGTGAACTGATGCCCAGGCAGAGCACACCAGATTTTATCAGTTACATTGTTCTCAGGCATTTCTGAGGACTACAGAACCATGTCCTTCTATTTCATGGACAATAAAATGGAGCTGAGTAGTTCAATCTTGTTTGTTTCCTTGATACAATATGGTAAAAGTGAACATTGTCACCTTTGGACGGGAAATGGTTACTGATGGAATCAGAAGAAACGCCTAAACAAGGAAAACTAAAGCAGCTACCACATCTAAAGAACTGGTAAGCTGCAATATATTCAATTCAGTTTTTTGGGTTCAGATACATTTTAAAAAGGGAAAGTAAATGTATGGCAGCTCCCAGGAACATTCATAGAAAGCTAAGGCCTTTAAATGTCAGTTAGACCCCTTTCACACCAGAGGCATTTTTCAGGCTCTACAGCACTAAAAATAGTGCCTGCATAGCGCCTGAAAAAAGCCTGAGTGCTTTAACACTGGGGTGCTGCGCTGGCAGGGCATCACAAAAAGTCCTGCCAGCAGCTTCTTTGCAGCGGTGGAGGAGCGGTGAATACACCGCTCCTCCACCGCACCTGCCCATTTAAAACAATGGGGCAGTGCCACCATACCGCCGGCAAAGCACCGCTGCAGCAGCATTTTGCGGGCGGATTTAACCCCTTTTTCCCCCCGCTAGCGGCCGAATAGCGCCGCTTTACCACCGATGCCCGGGGCGGCTCAGTGTGAAAGGGGTCTTAGGTAAAAATGAAAGCATTATTTGCAGGTCAGAAAAGAGATTTAGGACTTGGCCCTTTCCCGGTATAGCAGCATCTGCCAAGCATTCAGGAGATGGCAGAGTGCCTGTTTTTTTGGAGGGGATTTTGTAAGTAAATACGATAATATGATGGCACAACTGGGAGCCCAGCATTTGGCTCACAGCACAGTCCCATTCACTTGAATGGGTTGGGTTTGTTGGCGGTACTATTGGCTGAACGCAACAAGGGATATAATATTTGCTGTAGCCGCCACATGTCTACAACCTTGAGTGGCTGCAAGGTATATTTTGAGTGAGTGGTAAAACCGCCAATGAACTGCCTGTTCTTACTGGCTGCTCACGTGAAGAGGTCTTAGACGGCTGTGGACATAGTGACACGTTCCATCTTATACACTACAGCATGGAAATAATTAGGCTGGCAGTAAATTTAGGAGACATTGAACTCTACAGAGAGAGCATGTCAATGTATATTTTGTAACAGAACGCACTTTTATTACCTTATGTTTGGAGATTACCCCAAAAATTTAGTTCCCTGTTCTGGTAAAGGAGATGGAACATTCAGTTCCATTCACTTTAAAATAAATGGAACACAATGCTAATGGTGCAGGGGCACAATTATAGCAGCTGTGTATACTAATCATACTGGCTTTAAATATACTAAAATATTTTAACCTCAACAAGGTTTAAAATTCTATAAACTTGGCTTTACATAAAATAAAAAAGGCAACTTTATGGATATAACATGTATGTGTTAACCTCATCATTGGCACAATAAAGCAGCAAGGTGGAGCAAAATAGGATTTGTACATGCAGGCAGACAAAGCCAAGAAACTTCATATACTTTGTTGGCAAGTACATACTGTACCATAAGGCAATACTAAAAATATGTATATTAAAATATTGATTGTTATAACAGCCATTTGATCTCAGTAGTTTAAGAATATATTAATCATTTACCATACAGTATATACACAACTAAGAATAAAATACTGCACAAAGATAACATATAAGAAGAGAATAGAACTGAAAACATTCAAGCATTTTGAGTCATTCTAAATACTACTCAGTAATCCCATACCAAAATGTATATAAAACTGTATCATAGAAAATAATTTGATTACTTTGTGGGAAATACCCTATGAAAAACAGTACAGGTTGAGCTAATCAGTGTCTGGTCTGAATTGTGACATTTGCATTCCAGCTCTTGGTTATCTATGGGTCATTCATATTTGTATTGTACTCATAAAAGGTGACAGATGCTGGGCCCTCTCAACCCCAGAGAGAAATACCTTGGGAAGCATAAGTTAACACACTACTTAGTGTAGTTTGGGCTGCAGCTACCAAAACTTGAGGAGGAAACTAAAGCCCCCAATATTAGTGAGACTCTAGCTGCAAATTGTCCTTAACATGTGGACATCACCCTGGCTTTCCTGTGGACCCCGAAGCTTGGGAAGCTCTGGATTCTACACCATACCCTCAATATTCAGTTATCAATAAATGCTGACAATTCTGGGATGTAACACATTTCCAGTCTAGGTCACCAATACTGTGCTGTACATAGTTCTTGACTATGTTACATCTACTATGCTCGGCCTATAAAAGATGGCCGAAGATTTTGAACCCAGAAGCAGCTTTTGAAAAGATGTTGGCACCGGAGAGGGAGCTCATGGACATTGCATCAATGGAATGAAAGTGAGTATATTTCCGCTTTAATGGGTATTGTAAAGCCAAACTATGAACTTTTCCTATTTGGCCCTTTTGGTCTTTTAATTATACCACTGGAAGCAAGTTTTTTGTTATGCATGTTCGAATAGTGCAAAAAAATTGATTCAGCCATAATGGTCAGTTAATAACTTCCTGTGCCGTCTGTCTGCGCTGTATTCTTACTATTTACCCGCCATTTCTTTTTTTTTTTTTTTTATTCTTTATTTAAAGGTATGCTGTTTCTGACGACTACAGAACCCCTCCCATCTATGGTATGGAGCAGGAGAGGGAGAGCTGTTTTTCAGTGCAAAGCAAGAAAGTAGCCAGGTTGACAACACTTCTTAATAGATACAATACTGTGAGTGAGCACTGTCACCCTAGGACAGGAAGTGTGTTACTGGCAGGATAATCAGGTTAAAAAAAAAGGAAAAATAAAATGAATGCAGCCACCGCATCAAAGGACTAATAAGTTGCATTAGATTAAAGTTTTGCTCTTGGGTTTATTATTCTTTAAGTAAATATATCTGAACTGGGTGGAAAACTACCTGTATGACTGGCAAAAGTTGTATACTTAATTAAGTAGCAGCACATTTGTTATTATTAGTAGAACTGGATCACGGGATTTAGCGCGGTGGAATACATCTTTGTTAAAAGTTTTAAAATGCTGCAATAATTTAGTGTTCAGTATCAGTAGTACTAGAAGTAGACTAGAGGTGATAAAAAATGGAAACTCCTGCGCTGTCCAGGGAAGGGGGGGCGAGGCCTACGCTAAAAAACACTGCTGCAACACCTATGTACTGATCCAGAGCAGGACAAATGAAACAAAAGTGGGAGAAAATGGTAATTGCGCTGTGATAAAAAGGGGAGAGGGGGGAGGGGCTTAACAAAACTAACTAAAATGGCAAAGTGAACTAGAGGAGAGAGGGCAAATGCATGAAAGGATCCTAAAATACAAAGATAGTGCGGATACAGTGCAGTGCAAAGTGGTTGGTGCAGTGCAGTGCAAAGTGGCTAATCAACGTAATGAATATGTTACGGGCAGACAAAGCCTGATGAATGATAAGTATATATGAAACAGTGAATGCTTAAATAAAATAAAGCAATGAATACATGTGCAAACCAAAATATAATGATGGCACAATGCAAACTGATATAATGCAAAAAATATATAAAGTGAATCAAAATTGCATGTGGGCTAGTGCCCCATAAACAAAAAACATGCCAAATCCTGATGGACTATAGGTGACAAATCCCAATGAAAAAATAGTATAAACATCCAGTCCAAAACACAAACTCGTGATCTAAAAAAGAGTTCCAATTGTGAAGGGATTGGGGATCTTCAGTGAGGACACCTCTGTGTATGCAAGCCGCTTACCTTACAGCTGTAAGGTATACAGCCTGTGTATGCAAATGACCCGCAGGTGTAGACGTTCCGTGTATACAGGTAATGATGATGAACATGCCAAGCGAAATATAAAAGAGAATATAAAGCATGTAAAATGGCTCTGCGACGACCACAGTGGAGGGGGGTAAAAACACACAGGGATAGAAGGTGGCACCCACTTGCATGAAGTGAGCGTAGGCATATATCCACGAGCGCCAAGCTTGTATGCCTCCAGGGCTGTCACCAAACTAGAATCTGTCCCCGTGCCTGGAAACTGGAGTTGATCCCCGTACCTCTCTCCTCATTGTTCGTCGGGTAGAGTAGTACAGTGTAAAGGGAAAGAGACGCACATAGCGTGATCCCATATAAAAAATGTATATTTATTAAGTAAAAAGTCCAATCAACTTACATTAAAAACAATTCCACAGCGTGTAGTAACTACGAGTGCCGAGCTCGTCTCCTGTTGTCTGTCTATGGCTGCGTCCCGTGCTCCAATCCTTAGGTTTTTATTGTAAGTTGATTGGACTTTTTACTTAATAAATATACATTTTTTATACGGGATCACGCTATGTGCGTCTCTTTCCCTTTACACTGTACTACTCTACCCCACGAACACTGAGGAGAGAGGTACGGGGATCAACTCCAGTTTCCAGGCACGGGGACAGATTCTAGTTTGGTGACAGCCCTGGAGGCATACAAGCTTGGCGCTCGTGGATATATGCCTACGCTCCTTCATGCAAGTGAGTGCCACCTTCTATCCCTGTGTGTTTTTACCCCCCTCCACTGTGGTCGTCGCAGAGCCATTTTACATGCTTTATATTCTCTTTTAGATTTCGCTTGGCATATTCATCATCATTACCTGTATACACGGAACGTCTACACCTGCGGGTCATTTGCATACACAGGCTGTATACCTTACAGCTGTAAGGTAAGCGGCTTGCATACACAGACGTGTCCTCACTGAAGATCCCCCCTCCCTTCACAATTGGAACTCTTTTTTAGATCACGAGTTTGTGTTTTGGACTGGATGTTTATACTGTTTTTTCATTGGGATTTGTCACCTATAGTCCATCAGGATTTGGCATGTTTTTTGTTTATGGGGCACTAGCCCACATGCAATTTTGATTCACTTTATATATTTTTTGCATTATATCAGTTTGCATTGTGCCATCATTATATTTTGGTTTGCACATGTATTCATTGCTTTATTTTATTTAAGCATTCACTGTTTCATATATACTTTTCATTCATCAGGCTTTGTCTACCCGTAACATATTCATTACATTGATTAGCCACTTTGCACTGCACTAGCCACTTTGCACTGCACTGTATCCGCACTATCTTTGTATTTTAGGATCCTTTCATGCATTTGCCCTCTCTCTTCTAGTTCACTTTGCCATTTTAGTTAGTTTTGTTAAGCCCCTCCCCCTCTCCCCTTTTCATCACAGCGCAATTACCATTTTCTCCCACTTTTAGACTAGAGGTGAATTCCCTTTAAAATGCTCTTCCAATTTCAGCACGTAGAGTCAACATATTCCCTAAGAGGAGTGTATATGACACTACTTCCCCCCTCCAAAAAAAAAAAAAAGTCTTTCCTGGTTAGGATGGAAAAACCCTTTAAGCATACAAAAGTAATGAATAACTTCTGTGCTTTGCTACTTCTGAATTATTTATGGTCCAGTAAGTGTGACCTAGAGCAGACCATTAGTGTGCTGCCATTACATGTGCTTCATGTGGTTAAGGATGTCCATCAGTGCATAAAGAATATTCTTTTCATCACATAAGCAGATTAGTGTTATTTCCTCAAATATCGAGGCAAACTGCAAATCTGCTTCCACTTATTGTGAGGAACATATAAAATAAATCAACATATAAAATACCTAACTGGCAAATGAAATAAACCTATGTACATTACTTCAAAGTCTACAAGATATGCTAACGGGAGGAGTATTTCGGTATAGTCAAAGAAGAACTCTGATCACAAGTAGTCTTTTACAATTACAGTGAACCCAGGAAAGTATTTAAATTAATATATATTTAACCTCAACTGGCTACCGATTATCTTAATCCCGGAAAAGGGGCTTCACACGGTACTCGATTCAGAGCACATAAAAGATCTGTTAAGGGCCCCATGATCCAAAAAAGTAAAAAAAAAAAAAAATCAAAAGATATCCTTTCCTATATATTAATGCTGCAAGCCAATAAAACTGAACTGCTAATTCAGATTAATGGTTTGCATGGACATTATGACCACCGCTAGTGCTTAGATTTGCAGTGGCATGTCAGACAACCAATCTGACTAAACAGACTATGATGTTACAAATAGAATAGTTGTGATTGGAGTTTCTCTTTATGTCAACAAAAAGTGAATGTGTTGCAGGGTGTAACCAGTCTAGGGAATTTGGAATTGTTTAAAAAGGAACGCAAGCATATCATTTCCTGTTAGCGGCAAACACATTAAAAAAAAAAAAAAAAAAAAAAAAAAAGTGCACAAACTGAAAATATAAAACTTTTTAAAAAGCCCTCTACATTTCAAAATTCTCAGAGCAGTGAGAATCGCCTATCTGATCAATGGTGGTCATCGTTCATTGGCTTTGTAACACTTTACGTTCTTGCAGCACATTCAGGGTTCATTGATCTATGTATTCATCAATAAAATGTTAAAGGGACACTATCACAAAATAAGAAAAAAAAATAAACACTCTGTAATATTTAGATGGTATTAGGCAGGAAAAAAAAAAAAAAAGTCCTCCCCAACCTCCAGGTCTAACAACTTTCCCAGAACATCTCTGTATATACTTCTGTGTTTCTCAAGCTTCACATTGTTTTTTTTGCTGACCTGAATGTTTAGTACAAAGTTCACGACCCATTAGGTCCTGGAGCTCACCCTCATCAGGAGAATGTTCAGATGTTTTGAAGCCTCTCCATCCACCATTCTTAGAGATCCTGACTTACAGATGGTATCTTGGTTTGTATCTCCAGTGATAAATGATCGGTGATTAATCAGAGAGACCTTGACATGTCAGTCAACCCAAAGTGGTATTTCAATAAAAAAAAAAAGTAAAGGCAGTCGCTGGTAATTCTTGGGCTCTTCTCTTTATAGTTTTGGCTACATTGCAAAGCACCTGTCTTACTTTTCATGTTGTAATCTGCAGAATATAAACATTCAGTATCCAACAGGAATCATACATATCCTGTAATGCAAGCAGGAGCCCCTGACTCAAGAAACCAGTAGTTGATTGTACGCTCTATCTCAACTTTCTTAATGAGGGTTCAATGGAATCTTAAAGTGTTACTAAACCCATGGCCCTGCATTCATTATACCTGGTCTCCCACAGAACATGGGAATGCAATTATTTTAGTAAATATAAACTTCTAAATACCTTTTCTCATCAGCAGTTAGAGCAGTCTTGTGACTTCTATCAGTGTCCAATTGAGCACTGGTTAAAGCTTGTAGGAGGAGTTTTCATTCTCCTCTGACTGACCTATGAGGCTGCAGGACCCCTGACCCTCTGTCTGGACAGTGCTGATTAGCCCTGTGCTGATCATATGCACTCTCCCAAGAAAAAAAACTCTCTAGCAATACACACCAAGCTGAGCATGCGCAGAGTGACCCCAAGGCTCTGTTCTATTAGAAGATGGTTTGGGAACTGTGAAATAAGGGGAGGATCAGAGAAGACAGGATCAAACAGCCTTTTTACACAATGCAGAGGATTAACCCCTTAGGTTCCACAGTGAATATAACAAGCATGCTTTACGGCATATTTTTCGGTCGTGGGTTTAATAAAACTTTAAAGCTGAAGTTTAGTGAACTTTTTTTTGTAAAGCATATACGCACGGTTCATGTTAGGAAGTACAGATGACAGATGACGGTCATTCGTATACATGGGAGTATCCAGGTGACAATTACAGATCACGACACATTCAGGTGTTTTGCCTAATAACATTCCAAAATATATCATATAGCTCTGCTTGGGGATTCCTGTAAGCATTTATTAGGGTACGTATGATTGCATTGCATGAGGGAGACAAACTATTCTCCTATTGCCCATTTGGGCCTGGATCAAGGCCCAATTTATTGCATGTATCAGAAAGGTTCAGCCACCTGTCCCAGACCTTATTATATTTGGTGGGGCATCCCAGACGGTATAGAACTTTCTTATAGGGTAGGTTTAAGTGGATTTCAGTGACCCAGGCTTGAAAGGTAGGGGGGGTTGCCTGCATCCAGTGGCGGGCCACTAGCTTCCTAGCACTAAAAAGAGTTTCATAAAGGAAAGTGGCAAAAAACTTATCTACAGTGCTGTCCGGGAGTAGGCCTAACACAAGTCTTCGGGTCTAATTGGAGGGGCGACCCATGTGGTCATGTAAGGATTTAATGATTTGCGTCCAGTATTTTTGAATAACTGGACACGTCCGCATTAGGTGGAAGAATGTACAGGGATGGCCAGCTCTTCTAGGACAGAGTGGGTTGTAAGTTGGGTGGTATTTAGCAATTCTTCCTGGGGTTAGATTAACATTTGGTATCTAACTGTATCGGATTGTGGAGGTGATAAAAATGAGAAAGTTGGCCCGCTATGTAGTATGAGTGGAAGTCTGGGAGAGCTACACCTCCTAAGGTGGTAGGGTTTTTAAGAGTAAGCCAGGCCAATTTATGTCTTTAAAGACAGGCCAGTGTCTGCTAGGTAAAAGAGCATATCATCCGCGTACAGGCTCACCGTTTCCACAAGCGAGCCTGAGCGGAGGCCATGAATGTCTGAGTGCATTCTCAGTGAGATGGCTAATGGTTCTACAGCAATTGCATATAGCAGTGGGGACAGTGGGCACCCCTGTCTGGTACTGCGCCCATGGGGGAAAGGGTCTGAGATCCAACCGTTCACTGCTACCCGTGCCTCTGGGGAATTGTAGAGTAGTTGCACCCACTTGATGAAATTTGGACCAAACCCAAAGCCTCTCATGCATTCCCATAGGTAGCCCCACTCTACTGAATCGAATGCCTTAGCGGCGTCTAGCGCCATCACCGCTCTAGTACCAAACTACATCATGGCAAGCTTGAATATTCATGTATAGACGACGAATATTCATGGCTGTGTTTTTTCCGGGCATGAATCTCGTTTGGTCAGGATGGATAAGGGAGAGAATTACTGGGTTGAGGCGAGTGGCTAAAACTTTCGCCAAAATGTTAGTGTCCACCTGTAGTAGCGATATTGGACGGTAGGAGTCAGGGTACTGAGGATTTTTGCCCGGTGCGGGTATTACTATAATCACAGCCTGTCGGAGGCATTCAGGCAGGGTTTCGAATTCAAATATATGATTATAGAGCTTCAGGAGTTCAGGAATTAAAACCTCGGAGCATGTCGCAAAGAAGTCTAATGGTAGGCCATCCTGAGTGGGGGCTTTGGCAGAGGCAAGGGATGCTATGGCTGTAGCAATTTTGTGTGTGGAAAGAGGGGCCTCAAGAGCTGTCACCTGAGCCTCAGACAGTTGGGGAAATATTATATTCTGCAGGAAGGCTTGAGTTTCTGGTCCAGAAGTGTTTGTTTGGGATGAGTATATGTTGGCATAGTAAGATCGAAACTCTGCAGCGACCAGTGGGGGATCTGTGATATGTGTTCCCTGTTCGTCCACTAGGGACACTACCATCAGTGAACTAGAGTCTTGATGGGCTAAATAAGCCAAAAGCCTTCCTGCCCTTGCTCAAACACTCGTTGTCTCAAAAAAAAAACAGTTTGTCTGGCCTATTCAAAATGTAATTGGTCAACGGTTCGAGTTTGGAATTTAAGCGCAGAAACATTGGCCGGTGTGGGGTCTGACAAAGACTTCCTTGGCCGAGGCAAGGTTCTCTGAAGCTTGTTGAAGCAAGATTTTAGAGGATGCTTTCAGTCAGTTTATAGGTCTGGATAGGATAGAGCAGACATCTACTTTAAAAGCCTCCCAGACAAGGCCGATGGGTGCTGTGTCATGGTTGGTGTTAAAGTAGAATTGCCATTCATGTTGTATATTGTCCTGTGCAGCCAGGGCAGTTAGCCAGAAGGGGTGGAGACGCCAAGGACGAGGCATATTCCAGGGAGCTAGGCGTAGGACTGCCCAGTATGGGTCATAATCCGACAGAGACCTAGCATCAAAGCCTGTCAGAGTCAGAGAGCAAAATGAAGTCAATTCGGGACATAGTAGAATGTGTCGTCAAAAAACGTGAGAAGGCCTGCGTGTCCGGATGTTTATAGCGCCGCATGTCTGTTAATGAAAAATCCGCGAGTAAGCGGCTTAATCGAGTGTTGGTGGGTAGCGGGGGGAAGTGGTAGTGTATGCAATCTACTATGGTCCTTAACCTGACCATGGACAAAGTCCCCAAGCCATATGGCTGGGGTCGTAGGATATTGGGCCATATACAGAAATCCCGCATTGATCACGGCAGAGTTATAGGGGAGAGGAATATAGCAGGCTAGAATCAAATATGGTTTGCCATATATTGTACCATGCAGAAAGACAAACCTGCCCTGAGGGTCCACATGCACTGAAATGATCCCAAATTGAACCGTTTTGGCAATTAAAATTGAGATGCCTCGGGAGTAAGGAGTATGGGTAGCATGATAATCCCACCCTATCAATGGACGTTTAAGGGCAAGTTGGAGTTGGCCTGTAACATGGATTTCCACCAAGACCAGAATATCTGCCCCTGTAGGATTTAAGACAGCCAAATAGTGCAGTACGCTTTAGCTTGTCACGGATCCCACAGATGTTCCATGTAAGGAATTTTATGGTGACCATATACATTGGATAAGAATATCGATCAGGAGTGGTGAAGTGTCATCCCCCAGAGCAGGTCCGTACAGATAGTAAGGCATTAAATACAACACTAAGCACTTCCACACAAGGTTCCATGGAAAAAAAAACTGAGGTACATAACAAATAAAAAAAACCATAACCAGAACTTGTTAACTCCCCGATCCCCCCACCCAGCCCTTAACATCCCGAACACAGCGGGGGCATAGTACTCGTAACTTGTGCAGAACTGCCGTGAACCAAAAAAACAAAAAGGGCAATCGGATCTGCTGGATCCATACTGGGACAGAGAGGCATCTCCGTTATAGTACGGACAGTAAAAAGGTCTAGGACTCACAGTGTGGTCAAAGTCATCCAGTGTTCCACAGGATATTAGGCAGGGGCTAGTACCTGGTAATAAAAGGACAGCTGGTGAAGTCTCATAACGTGGTGCCCATTGGATGAGTGTAACCGACGGCACATGTCATAGCAAGCATAGCAAGCTCCGGGTCGTCAAAAAAGTGTGCCCGGTCATCGCCCACAATGCGGAGCCAGGCTGGGAACATGGCATATTTTAAATGGTGGATTCTGAGGCGCTGTTTAACATCTATGAAGCAGGATCTTTGCTTCTTGACCTTTGCTGAAAAGTCAGGGAAAACCGTTTTGGAAGGGGATATTGCCCTTGATGCGTATCAGAGGGAGGATTGCATCTCGATAATTCACTAACTTTGCTATGAAGGTACGGGGCGGTGAACCCTCTGGAGGTTGGTGTGCTGGCATGTGATGAGCGCGCTCAACCACAAATGCAGTGGAAATGGCCTCTGCCAAATGTCGTGATCAGGAGCTGTTCCAGAAAAGTGGCAGGATCAGGGCCCTCAGATCCATCAGGGAGCCCAATAAAGCGGAGGTTGGATCTGCAAACACTGTTCTCCAGGTCATCATGCTTTTGGGCTAGTTGTTGAATCTGGTGTAGCATGGCTTCTGAGGAGTGTTGTAATGGGTACAGCGTGTCCTCAGCACGGCTGATTCTGATCTCTGTCTATGTGACCCGTTCCCTTAATTTAGTCATGTCCTGTCTGGATAAGGATATGTCCACCTTGACCTCCTCAATTTTGGACATCAAAGTATATTGGCATATGGACAACGTGGCTAGTAGCGGTGTCGGCCGTGGCATGTTCCACTGTCAGGGCAGCAGGGTCACCATCTTCTCCCTCGTGGTCCTGTTCCTGCCGCCGGTATTTGTTCAGCGATGAAGTCACTGTATTGTTCCTCTTCGGCGGAGGCATGTTGAGAGGGGTCCAGGAGGGTCAGTCGTTTGTGTATGAAAGAAGCAGCGATGGGCACTCAGGATATCTGTGTCAGGATACACCGAGCAGACCTCAGCTCACACGCGTCCTGCTCCATTGTCGTCCAGGCCACACCCCCACACCAAAAGGGTATTTACAATGAATAAGAAGTGTCTCTTGTCCTAATCACTGTCGTGTTTCTTGAAATCTTCATTCCTCTGACCCTCCCCCCTCATGGAAACCCCTGAAACTGATCTTCCAGGGCTGTGGGGGTTAATACAAGTGGCTGGACCTGTCACAGGCACTTTTCAAAAGCACCAACTATGCATGCCCATTCCGCACCCTCCGCCGTTCATAATGGCTACTATCGCTTCCTGCAATGAAAAGCCTTCTATAAAAAGTAGGAGGGGCACATTAATGAAAAGTCTCTTCAAATGAACAAATGTCTAGTATTCTCCAAGACACGCCAGCCAAGTTTCTCAAGGTCGGGGAACCATGGTTGGCGTATGCCTTCCCTGATCTCCCCCTGATAAGTGTGGGTCGGCTCTAATTGGGTGACCTCGGGTCCCTACTCCTCCTCTCTCTTTTCTACTTTACTTTTCCCTCTCTCCTCAGTCTTGCTCTCTGCTCTGGTTTTCTTCTTTTGATGGGTTTTTCAGCCCTCTTTGGCTGCCTATTGGCGTCAGGACTGTCTACTAAGGAGGTACACAGGAGGTGTTGACATAAAGGTCCTGACCACCATGGCAATTATAGGGTTTTCCGCCAAAATACATATGTTTTGTTTAAGTTGGATATGCCTGTTTGAGAAGGAGGCCCTTCCTCTTTGCTTATGCTGTGTATGTACATTTATGTTCTCTATGTTGCCAGTCGTAACCCCTGCATGGGCAGACTAGGTGCATTTGTATTGCTGTACATTTTTTATAAACCTATAAAAACCTATAAAAAGCTATAGTAGCTCTTATGAATGGAGTAGGGGGGTGGAAAGAGTGGGTATAGTAAGCACTTCTGACAAATACCTGTCACAAGTCCAGTGGCTCACATTAGCCTCCACAGCACTTGAAGATGACAGCTGCAGGGATATCAGGGGCACAAAGGACTGAAGATTTCAACAAACATAGCAGCCATCAGCACAAGGGATGTGCATGGTTCTTGCTGCTGCTGATAAAAAAAAAAAAAAAAATCACAAAACTTCAGCTTTAAGGTTCCACCAGAGGTTGCTAGGGGCCCATTGAGCAGTGGGGGCTTGACCTTCCTTCTAATAGTTCTAGCAACTACATTATCCAGCAGAAACAGCTGTGCTTTTGTTTGCATCGCTCAGTTAAGAAACCAGTGACAACAATGATTATTTTTTAGCAGTCTGTGAGAGGGCTCTTCCTTCCACTGATCATCAATATAAAGTGGTCCTTCTCCCACTGACCACCGAACAGGGAGGTGCACATATAACAAATGCAAGGTTCCCTTTCCCCACTGACCAACACTGAAAGAGGGTACTTTTCAACAGATTACCAATGAAAAGAGGACACTACAATTTTCAGTGTCTGTTCCTTTTCTGCCAATTGTTCTTATTAATTTACTGCCATCTATATTACTGAAAATAGTTTTGACACAGAGTAGGGTTTTTTTAAAAGATGATCTGCTCTGGGTGACAAATGTGCTATAAAAAAAAAAAATGAAATATCAGCTTTGAGCGGACTGACAATTCAAAATAGTACAACTAAATAAAATTCTTTACTAATCTACCTACATTTTCATTTGACTGCTCCCTTCTGCAGACTCGCATTACACAGCAGGGGTAAAACTACGACAGGATAACCTTTCTTAGTAAATAAGTTGGTACAAAAATAGTTGGTGAAAATGACTACAGCCAACAACAGGCTGTAGAGAAAGGCCAACTGACCTCAATGGATTAGGCTCCACAGAGTACAACCTGGGGGCTTCAAGGAAACAAAAGACAGAAAAAACACAAGAGGGGAGGAAATAAATAAAAAGTATAAAACCTAAAAACATATACTTGAACATCTAACATAAAAGTTGAGAATAGTTTCCCCTTAAGGATGATCTTTGACAACAGGCAGCCATAAGGCAGAACACAATTCCTGGCTGGACCTGCATAGCGGTAACTGGGGGCACCAGCATGGTCATGGTTTAAGAAACTGGGATGAATCTCTGTCTGCACTGGAAGGAGTGGGATGTAGTGCCCGAGGACGATTCTGAGGGCTCCTCCGGAGATTATCATCCATCTGCAGAAAGCAAAAGAAAATGTTATGAAACTGCGATTCATAGATAGATAAATGCTATGCACATGGACTTATTCCAAGAGAGATTCACCAAGTGCAGCAATCCATAAGATGTAATCAGAATGCAGCTTTATCTGATAGGACTACAATAGATTGGTTCCTAGGGGTAAGCACTGGTCACATTTGTACTGCCTTTTTACTGAGCCCGTCTGACACATGGGGGCCAATCAGAAATTATCTTTCCTTAGATCCCAGTGGCCAAAGAGGATGGCTACTTCACTTCTACAGATCGTTATATACTGTCTTGTTACAATCAATACATTCTTATCCTCTGCATTTGCATTTAAGGAATACACGTTTGGCTTGTGAAAAACCACAAACTCTAGTAAAAGTCACAGTCCAATGATGCATATTCTAAAGTCTGAAGAAAGAACACATTATTGTAGCTTGCAGAGAAGGAAAAGACCACATGGGCTTTAAGGTGATCCAGACCCGGCCTAACATACACTGCAAGGTACCTGTGTCCATCTGCAGCGTAAAGTGTTACTAAACCCACAACAGTCAAATCAGTCTGTATATGCAGTAGAGCAGGGATATGCAATTAGCGGACCTCCAGCTGTTGCAAAACTGCAAGTCCCATCATGCCTCTGCCTCTGGGTGTTATGCTTGTGGCTGTCAGAGTCTTGCTATGCCTCATGGGACTTGTAGTTCTGCAACAGCTTGAGGTCCGATAACTGCATATTCCTGCAGTAGAGCATGCTTGTTCTACTCACTGTTGAACCTAAGGGGTTAATTCTCTGTATTGTGTAAAACGGCTGTTTAATCCTGTTATCTGATCCTCCACTTCTTCCACAGTCCCCAATCCATCTCCTGATAGTACAGAGCCTTGGGGGCACTCTCCACATGTTCGGTTTGGTGTGTATTGCTAGAAAGTTTTTTTTTTGCTTTTTTTTTGGGAGGGGGGTGCATGTAATTAGCACAGGGCCAATCAGCACTGTCCAGACAGAGGGTCAGGCATCATGCAGCCTCATAGGACAGTCAGAGGAGAATGAAAACTCCACCTACATGCTTTAACCAGACACTGAGTCACAAGACTGCTATAAACTGCTGATGAGAAAAGGTATTTAGTAGTTTATATTTACTAAAATAATTGCATTTCCATGTTCTGTGTACTGTGGGAGACCAGATTTAGTGAATGCAGGGTCCTGGGTTTAGTAACACTTTAACCCCTGTGGGGCTCTACAGAACCTAAGTCCAGGCAAGATTATGCCCCACCCTATTGGGGCTAAGCCTTGGACCGGTCATTGAACCGCCAAATGTCAGAACCTCTACTGTCCTCAGAAGGTCAAGGTTTTTTTTTTTTTTTTAAAGTGTAACCATAAAGTAATAGCCATGTTCCTAAACTGAAAACAGAAGTAAAATGCAGGCACCTTGATATGTTATGCTTAACCTTTAGCTCAGAGCAATCCATATACAAAACTCTTGACTCAGAACTCTGAAGCTTTGGCCCATCTCACCTGTTACAACCTTACTATTGGTCAGTGTGTATCATATTGAGGGACCAATAATTAAAGCATCATTAAACCCAAAAGAAAACATGTATTATAGTGCAGCTTACCAATCTTAGATGTAATGGCTGCATGTTTTCTTTAGTCTCTTTCTTTTAATTCCCCCTGGTGATTCAGCCAGTAAGTGTTTTTCAAAATAACATGCTGTCCTATAGATGTAGCAGTTAGAGGGTTGAAACAAACCATTTACTGCTGACAGGGGGGCGTACAATGATCAGCTTTTATTTATTTCTGTACCACCCTTTTCCCCCCAAAAAAATCAGTTAGTGTAACTGCTTCTAAAGCCTTAGCTGGAGGCTTCAATTTGTTAGTACATCTAACACCCCCCCCCCCCCCCCCAAAAAAAAAAAAAAAAAAAAACTGCCCCTGCGATCATCTCACCCAGATATATACATACACACGCATACATATAAACACACACACAGTATCTCACAAAACTGAGTACACCCCTCACATTTTTGTAAATATATTATATTTGTTCATGTGACAACACTGAAGAAATGACACTTTGCTACAATATAAAGTAGTGAGTGTACAGCTTGTATAACAGTGTAAATTTGCTGTCCCCTCAAAATAACTCAACACACAGCCATTAATGTCTAAACCACTGGCAACAAAAGTGAGTACACCCCTAAGTGAAAATGTCCAAATTGGGCCAAAAGTGTCAATATTTTGTGTGGCCACCATTATTTTCCAGCACTGCCTTAACCCTCTTGGCATGGAGTTCACCAGAGCTTCACAGGTTGCCACTGGATTCTTCTTCCACTCCTCCATAAAGACATCACAGATCTGGTGGATGTTAAGAGACCTTGCGCTCCTCCACTTTCTGTTTGAGGATGCCCCACAGATGCTCAATAGGGTTTAGGTCTGGAGACATGCTTGGCAAGTCCATCACCTTTACCCTCAGCTTCTTTAGCAAGGCAGTGGTCGTCTTGGAGGTGTGTTTGGGGTTGTTGTCATGTTGGAATACTGCCCTGCGGCTCAGTCTCTGAAGGGAGGGGGATCATGCTCCGCTTCAGTATGTCACAGTACATGTTGGCATTCATGGTTCCCTCAATGATCTGTAGCTCCCCAGTGCCAGCAGCACTCATGCAGCCCCAGACCATAACACTCCCACCAACATGCTTGACTGTAGCCAAGACACACTTGTCTTTGTACTCCTCACCTGGTTGCCACCACACACGCTGGACACCATCTGAACCAAATTAGTTTATCTTGGTCTCATCAGACCACAGGACATGGTTCCAGTAATCCATGTCCTTAGTCTGCTTGTCTTTAGCAAACTGTTTGTGGGCTTTCTTATGCATCATCTTTAGAAGAGGGTTCCTTCTGAGGCCGACAGCCATGCAGACCAATTTGATGCAGTGTGCGGCTTATGGTCTGAGCACTGACAGGCTGACTCCCCACCACCCCTTCAACCTCTACAGCAATGCTGGCAGCACTCATACGTTTATTTACCCAAAGACAACCTCTGGATATGACGCTGAGCACGTGCACTCAACTTCTTTGGTCAACCATGGCGAGGCCTGTTCTGAGTGGAACCTGTCCTGTTAAACTGCTGTATGGTCTTGGCCACCATGCTGCAGCTCAGTTTCAGGGTCTTGGCAATCTTCTTATAGCCTAGGCCACCTTTATGTAGAGCAACAATTCTTTTTTTCAGATCCTCGGAGTTCTTTGCCATGAGGTGCCATGTTGAACTTCCAGTGACCAGTATGAGAGAGAGTGATAACACCAAATTTAATACACCTGCTCCCCATTCACACCTGAGACCATGTAACACTAAGCCCCGGTTCACACAGGGGCGGCACGACTTGCAGGTCGCCTCAGCGAGGCGACCTGCAAACGACTTCCGCGGCGACTTGCAAAACGACTTCTGTATAGAAGTCTATGCAAGTCGCCCCCGAAGTAGTACAGGAACCTTTTTTCTAAGTCGGAGCGACTTGCGTCGCTCCTATTAGAACGGTTCCATTGTACAGAACGTGAGGCGACTTGTCAGGCGGCTAGGTCGCCTGACAAGTCGCCCCTGTGTGAACCGGCTCTAATGAGTCACATGACAGCGGGGAGGGAAAATGGCCAATTGGGCCCAATTTGGACATTTTCACTTAGGGGTGTTCTCATTTGTTGCCAGAGGTTTAGACATTAATGGCTGTATGTCGAGTTATTTTGAGGGGACAGCAAATTTACACTGTTATACAAGCTGTACACTCACTACTTTACAATGTAGCAAAGTGTCATTTCTTCAGTGTTGTCACATGAAAAGATATGATAAAATATTTACAAAAATGTGAGGGGTGTACATACTTTTGAGAGTGACATACTGTGTGTGTAATATATATATATATATATATATATATATATATATATATATATATATATAAAATATATGAAGTTCTATTTTAATTTAGCAACTACAAATGTCCCCTTATCTATGAAGTTTCAGAAAAAAAAAAATACACGTCTCCTTAAAGTGATTGTAAAGGCTCGTTTTTTAAAAATAACAAACATATAATACTTACCTCCACTGTGCAGCTTGCTTTGCATAGCGTGGCCCCGATCGGCCAGTTCTGGGGTCCCCCGGCGGCTCTCACGGTTCCTCCCTGCATCAGATAACTCCCTAAAAGAAGCGCTCTCCGGGGGGGGGTTACCTTGCGCGCGTTTCCGAGTCCAGCATTTGAATCTATAGATACAAATGATGGACTCGGCCCCGCCCCCCACGTCATTGGATTTGATTGACAACAGCGGGAGCCAATGGCTGCGCTGCTATCAATCTATCCAATCAAGAGCCGGGACCCCGTGGAGAGGGACAGCGCATCCTTGCCGAGGGAAATACGGGGCCCAGGTAAGTAAAAAAAAAAAGGGGGGGCTATGGAGCCGGTCACTACCAGGTGTTTTTTGGTGCAATGCGAGAACCCTGCGAATCCAGTGCTGGTTCCCGCATCGCACCTGAATCGCAGGTGGTTCACACTGTCCTATGCGCTGGGAGCGTCAATACAAAGTTAATGACAACCCCAGATCGAACCGCTGGGAGCGCCAATACAAAGTTAATGACACCCCCAGATCGGTTCGCAGATCGCAGTGCGAACTGTGAATTCGGACAGTGATCAGATCACATGGGTGTGAACACCCATGTGATCCAATTCTGGTGCGGACAAAAACCAAAAGGTCCTGCATGAGTTTTCAAATTTAGCCATACAATCTGTATGGCTGAATTTGCATTGCACAGACATCGCATGTGATCTGCACAGCAATGCGGTGCGAATCACATGCGATGTCTGACATCGCACAAGTGTGAACCGACACTAAAAAGGGGAAGTATGGCCAAAGTTTTTTTGGCCATACTTTTCTTGTGGGTCACAGGAGTGCGCTTATTTGTTCTCACCTGTGACCAAAAATCAGCCAACAGCGGCTGACGTCACAGAGCCGCTCTAGGCTCTGGAAGGATCTGGACCATATTGTTGGGATCCACCCCAATGCCTGATTGACCACTGTCTCGGCCCCCCAGACAGCCAGAACCAGCCGCTCCCGCCCCAGCATGGCGCTCCAGGTGCACAATCACCGCTTTCATCTGATCACTCAGTTCTTGGGCTTAGAGCGGGTAGGTGACAGCTGCAGCATCAGACCAATGCTGCAACATGGAGAGGAGTATGTATGTTTGTTTATTTTTTTTTTTTTAAAAGGGACAATGATGTAGCAATGCCTCCAACAATTGCATGTGAAATCAACATAAAAATCAGGACCTGTGTGTTGACCGATGCTATTATGCGATTTCAACAGCTACTTATTTGAAATCAATGTTCCTTTTTCAATGGGACCAGAGTATTTCTTTAAAGATTTATTTTATGGAAAAGTCAAGTTGTGTTAAATTACTGCTGGGAAAAAGTCCAAATGGCTTCCTAACGACAACACAGCCCATTTAGTTCAGTAATGAGTGTGTAGACACAAAGGTATTCTGTTTATAGATACTTCCCCTGCGATGACATCAGCACACATCCACGTAAAGGACACAGAATTTCTGAAATCAGGATAATTGAGAAAATACGGGTTTCTTATGAACTACTGGAAAATATGACTGGGCTCAAAGCAAAATATAATCAATGTGGCATGCCAGCCGGGTATAAAAGGAAGCTTTGTTTAAGCAATTCAAGAGCAAATTATTCATATTGCTAGCTATGCACATGAACAATTGGTGTGCTTTTCTAGATGAGTAGTCATTGCTCCATGGGTTAGACACAGGAGTGTAATCTAGGCTGTAATGGGCCATTTTCTGTGCCAATAGATTGTACTATCCATTCACACCTACTTAATTCCCAGAAATATGAAACGATTTTCCAGATGGACACCTATAGGGAATTGTGGCTCAGCAGCAATGGCATTACCAGATGTGTATTGTTCAGTTCTCTAGTAAATGTTGTCTTTTATATCCAATACACAATGAGGGCAAATGTCACCAACACTGGGACAAGGTAGATGTGATCTATGAAACCCAAAAAAAAAAAAAAAAAAAAAAAAAAAAAAAAAAGGGACAATGCTGTCCACAGTAACTAGGAGATGAATTTATTATATTGTACGTTGTATTGTAAAAATGGGCTGCTTTTACACCGATCCACAGGTGCACTAAGCCATAAACTTCTATCATATCCTGGGGTTTGTCGCGCTTTCAGAAAGTGCTCCACACTTGCAAGAAGTAATCTAACACAGGAAAGCCACAGCTGCACACAGTGCCGCACCTACAGTGCAGGCAAATCGCAGCACATCAGTGTGAAAGCATCCATATAGGGTGCTCAGGACAGTAAGGTCTCATTTACATTTACTGTTTGGGAGACCAAAAACCCAATAGTTCATGGTGGACTGCGACCGGTTGCCAAATCACTTTAGTGGCCCTTGCTCTTGAAATAGTTGAGAACCTGTGTCTTAAAGTGTTCCTCTAGCTTTTAATTGCTGTTCGTGTCCCCTGCTGGGGTGATCTATGTTCTCTATTGATTCCGATGACCACTATCACAGGGACAAATAGGGACAGGAAATCTGAAATTTGACGGTTGTCACTGCAGTAAGAGGTAAAGGGAAAATTTTAACTGGGAACACCTGTTCCAGTGACAACTGAGGCCATTTCCCCATTTCTCACCTCCTGTTGGGTATCTAAAAAGCAAAGTGTAGGTAGTTCTCCCCAATGAATTTTAACAGTTTCCTCCTCTATTCAAAGCTAGAAAGATATGAATTGGCTCTATATACACTTTAATTGCATGTGGGTCTAGGGTGTCTCATCTATAGTCAAAAGTCCTCATGCACACAGGTGTACTGAAATACTCAGATGTATGCTGGATCTTTCTGCCAGGACAAAAAAATGGAACTTAAAAAAATGCTCATTTTTGGCATGTACAGTGGGGAAAATAAATATTCAGCCCCTGCAGATTTTGTAAGTTTGCCCACCTACAAAGAAATAAAGGGTTTATCATTTTTATTATAGGTGTATTTTAAATGATAGAAATAGAACATCAATCTAAAATGCAGAAAAAACACATGATACAAATGTTGCAATTCAGCGAGTAAAATAAAGATTTGATCCCCAAGCAAAACCTGACTTAGTATTTGGTGGAGAAACCCCTTGTTGGCAAGCACAGAGGTAAGACGTTTCTTGTAGTTGGTTACCAGATTTGCACACATCTCAGGAGGGATTTTTGTCCACTCTTTACAGATCTTCTCTAAATCCTTAAAGTGGAAGTCCGGCGACCAATCTTTTTTTTTTTTTTTTTTTTTTAGGTCATTGAGACACTTTGCTAACCCCAAAATAATACTCACAGTTTGGGTGTAATATTTCCGCCTCTGTCTGTTTTCGTACTGAAGAATAACTTAAAAAATGTGATGCTGGCTGTTTCCATCTTGCTTGTGGGCATGTGAAGCCCACAAGCATTGATTTCCTGGATGCGGTGAATGCTGTTAATTCACAGCTTGTTCACACGCATGATCATTGTTTCCGCACTGAATCTTGGGAAGCCTGACACTAAGCTCCCAGGAGACAGTGTGGCGCCGGGGAAAGGCAATAAACATGCCTACTCCCATGGGAGAAGAGACAGGAAGTGCCACAATAAAGTACAATATAAAAGGTAATTACAGCAATAAAAAAAATTTTTGTGCAGCATTCGAACATCTATGCAATTAACTGAAGGGGGTAAGATTAAGTTAAAAATTTGAGTGGAACCCCGCTTTAAGGTTTCTTGGCTGCCGCTTGGCAACTCGAAGTTTCAGCTCCCTCCATAAATTTTCTATAGGATTAAGGTCTGGAGATTGGCTAGGTCACTCCATGGCCTTAATGTGCTTCTTCTTGAGCCACTCCTTTGTTGCCTTGGCGGTATGTTGTGGGTCATTGTCATGCTGGAAAACCCATCCTCAGTGTTCTGGCTGAGGATAGAAGGTTCTCATCTAAGATTTTACCATACATGGCCCAGTCCATTGGCCCCTCAAAGACAGCCTGTGCATTTAGAAACAGCCCCAAAGCATAATGTTTTCACCTCTGTGCTTCACTGTAGAGATGGTATTCTTAGGGTCATAGTCAGCATTTTTCTTCCCCCAAACACTGCGAGTCGAGTTAATGCCAAAAAGCTCAAGTTCGGCCTCAACTGACTTCAGCACTTTCTCCCAATCCTTCTCTGAATCATTTAGATGTTCATTGGCAAAACTTTAGACGGGCCTGTACATGTGTCTTGCTGAGGAGGGGGACCTTGCGGGCGCTGCAGGATTTCAATCCATGGCCGCGTATTGTGTTACCAATGGTTTGGTGACTATGGTCCCAACTGCTTTGAAATCATTCACAAGATCCTCCTGTGCAGTTCTAGGCTGATCTCTCACTTTCTCATGATCATCCCTACTGCATGAAGCGAAATCTTGCATGGAGCTCAAGAACAAGGGCGATTGATGGTGATTTTGTATTTCTTCCTTTTGGGAATAATCGCTCCAACAGTTTTCCCCTTCTCACCAAGCTACTTACTGATGGTCTTGTAGCCCATTCCAGGCTTGTGCAGGTCCACAATCTTGTCCAATGTCTAGAGAGCTCTTTGGTCTTGCCCATGATGGTGAGGTTTGAATGGAAGAAAGATTCTGTGGACAGGTGTCTTTTATACACATAACGAGTTGTCGTTAGGAGCACCTTCTTAAATTGACAGGACTAATCTGTGTACCACATGAGCACCTAATGTAGCCAGTCTGTGGGAGCCAGAATTATTGTTGGTTGGTAGGGGATCAAATACTTATTTTACCCACTGAACTGCAACTTTTGTATCAAGTGTTTTTTCTGAATTTTTGGTTGATATTCTGTCTCTATCATTTAAAATACACCTATGATAAAAATGATAGACCCTTCATTTCTTTGTAAGTGGGCAAACTTACAGAATCTGCAGGGGAGCAAATACCGTATTTATCGGCGTATAACATGCACTTTTTTCCCCTTAAAATCAGGGGAAAAACGTGGGTGCATGTTATACGCCGATCCCAGCTGTTTGTGAGGGGAAAAGCTGCCGTCGCAAAAGACGGAAAAGAGCCGAGCCGAGTACACTCGGCTCTTCTCGGCTGTGCTCGTAGTGACGCCATCCCGCCTCCCTGCTGTCCGAGTGGGAGAGTAGCGAGCGTCGCCAAAAAAGACAGAGCCGAGCATACTGTGTACTCGGCTCGGCTCTTTTCGGCTGCGCTCGTAGTGATGCCATCCCGCCTCTCTGCTGTCCAAGTGGGAGAGTAGCGAGCGTCGCCGAAAAAGACAGAGCCGAGCGTACTGTGTACTCGGCTCTTCTCGGCTGCCCCTGCTATCTGAGTGGGAGAGGAGCAAGCATCGCTGAAAAAGACCGAGCCGAGTGTACTGTGTACTCGGCTCAGCTAGGCTACGCTCGCAGTCCCGCCTCCTAGCCCCGCCATTGGACCGGTGATGTGTCCATCATAGGAGCCGGGCCAGTGGGCGTGACTGCGAGATGAGCGGCGCAATAATTTAAAAAATAATTTAATAATAAATTAATAATAATTAATAATAATTTTTTAAAAAAATCAAAAAATCTCAGCGGCACAGTCATTAAACGTTAGTGCTGCAATTTTGGGCAAGGCTGCGGATGTACACTGGGCAAGGCTGGACACTGGGCAAGGCTGCAGATACACACTTCAAATGTAAGTTTTTTTTCCTTAATCTTCCCTCCTAAAAGTTTTTTTCCTTAAACTTCCCTCCTAAACTTGGGGTGCGTGTTATACGCCGATAAATACGGTAATTATTTTCCCCACTGTAATTATGCAAGTTAATGAGTGTTTTCATGCACATAGTGTTTAAAGGCATATACATGCAAACTCATTTTATTGGCTGGAATATTCTGTTATTCAATCACGAGAATGCATTTATGCGCTTTTGGGGCTGGTTCCTGTGCGATTCACAAGCGGTGCGATTTGAGCCAATTCATTTTGAATGGGCTGAATTGCACTGGACCACACTTCTGTACCATGCAATCTGCTGCAGGCAAACGCACTGAATTTGTGACCTGCGTTTGGGGTGTCGTTAACTTCACATTGACACCTGCTGCGGATCACAACTGCAGTGCAGGTAACGCACATGGAATGCACCATGTGCTGGTGTGAAAGGGCATGTATACACAAACAATTAAAAAAGTGTAAAAAGCACATATGTTCCTCCCTGGGAATGTGAATTTGGAGCTTTTTTTTGCCCTTGAACCTGGCATGCAAATATGGATTTAAATGCCTGTATGTGCATGGGCACATGAGCACAACTGCATGTTAGCTAAGGAGGTGTAAAAAAACAAAAAATAATATATAAAAACAATGCCAGGCACCTCTGAAGGCTTTTTTTTTTTATGCCTGTGTGCAACAGGTCTATCCATCACAGAGTGTGCAACACTGTTAGTAGGACACCTACAACTGGAGGTGCAGGGGTTGCAATACATATAAAAAAAAATGTTGCAAATCCTTAGCTAAAAATGTAAGGCAATAGAATGCTTCACAACACATAAGAAGGGAAATGCATACATTTTGCATATAGATTGTGGACATATGGTTGTATAAAAGTTTTGTATGGCAAAAAACGTTTTCTTTTGTTAGAGTAGAGAAGGGTTAAAACATCTGTCAAGTTTTATTGTGGTCTATGTTCTTGTTAGGTACATTCACCCTCTGAATATGTTCTAGTACCTGTCACCAAAACAGAAAAATGATGAAAAACCCCAAATCGTACAATTGTCACCAAAACCAGGGGTTTACAACAAGGTGTCAATTTTCGAATGCAACTGGGACTGTGACAGCTGTCTAAGAGGAAATCCCCCTCACTTTGCAGAGATTTCCTCTCACTTCCTGTTGCGTCTAGGAAAGCAAGCTAAAGGAAAACCTTTCCAGACAGCAAAAAAAATAAAATAAACTGATGAGTTTTAACTCTTCCCTAGTGGTTTTGGTATACAGATCCTTCAAGTGGTCATTACAGAACCAGCAATGCATAACGTAGGGATCTATACTTCTGTCTTTAGAAGAAACACACACCTCATACATACGCATGAATGCATGGTATAATACAGCACAATGTCCTTTAAAAAAAAAAACAAAAAAAAAACAAACACACACACTTGCTGCCAGGTAGGGTTTTTATGACAGAACAGAAGTCATAAAAAGTCTCTTATCATAAATGTTTACCCCTGCCATGCATTTTCAGCTCAGCGTACATTTACAGGACCTGATCTGTACTATGTTGATGTGACACCTGTGTGCATGCATGGAAGTGACGTCATTGTGGACCTGCCATTCAAGCAGCCAAAGAAATGGAACCCGAAATGAAAACCGAGTGAAGATGGAAGCGCCGGGACCCATGGGATAAGGTTGCAGTGCAGCACTGGAGAGCACATGACAGGGAAATCTGTCATAATGTGTGAATATGTGGTGCATGCTAGCGCACTATGGCATGACCCACTTGGAAGCCCATATAATTAAAAAAAAAAATCAGGTATAATACCGCTTTAAGTTAGAACATCTTCAATCCCATTGAAATGCATTTATCCTTCTCAGCAGCATTCATTAATTCCAGCCTTCCAATAACAATACACCTATTTTGCTAGCTATTGTGCTGTTTTAGCATTACTAAAAACACAGTTAGAGATCTGGAGAAAGAGATGAAACAAGAAGAGAAATGTTTCTTATAAGCATAGTTCTGCTTAGTAGAAAGGAAATGAGGAAAAGTAGAAACCTTTTCTATGAGGTTGGATTCCTGATTTACAAGCTGTGTAAGTTTCTGTAAATTCGCATCTATTGCTTCCTGGCCAGCAGGAGATGAGCCTATAGAGCCAAAGAAGAGAAGGTAAGAGCAGAAATAACAGGATTAGTACAGAAAAGTGAGAGAGACAAGAGTTAATCCTTATTTGAAGTGCATCTGTAAGAGTTTGAAACTTTAATAAATCATATAGTTGCATGCAATATATATGTCTGGAGCACCCCCCAGGGTACACACACAGAATAGAGGCTTAAAGCTGAACTCCAGATGAACAGATGAATACACAGGTAAAGAGGAACTGCAGTTCTTACTGCTTACACAATTTGTAATAAAAACATCTTTGCCACTCTGAAGCTTCACTTCAACCGCTTTGCATATTATTTTATATATACTGTGTTTCTGTACTTGCCAAATATGCTGCACTGAGTCTGGCTGCAGCCATTTTAACTGTGGGCAGCTGAAGCTGCTGCCTGTTCATTTCCTGGATTTACACAGACACAGAGGCACACCTCCAGCTCTGCAGCTCTCACATATGACTCATCTCCCCTCCCTTTCTGGGAAACTCTCACGAGAGTGAGAGAGGGCTGTGCATGATGTCATAAGCCTAGGCTTTTTTTCCCCAGACAAGAAACAGGAAGTGGGCTGTATAATGTATTTACTGGCAGAAAGAAAAATGGTTTTACTATCCAAAGTTAACCACTTCCGGACCGGCTCACGCCAATATACGCCAGCACTTTGAAGGGGGATATCGTTGTTAAGGCAGCAGCTAGCTACCATAACCCCGGTATTCTCTTCTTCAGTGAGCGGTCCGGTTTCCGATAAAAGTGGTCTCTGTGGCGGATTTGCCGCAAGATTACTTTTATCGGCGGTGGGAGAGGCGCCCCCCGCCGCTCTCCGGTGCCCTCCACCGCTTACCGGAGCTGCCGGCAGGGGTGGAGGCGATCGGATCCTTCTCGGTGTTAGGTATGGAGACGATTGAGGGGAAGATGGCCCCCACCTGTCTCCATACCATTGCAGGGCGGAAGCAACGTCAAAACTCATAGCTCTTAAAGCGGGGTTCCACCCAAATTTTGAACATTATCTCTATGCATTCTCTTCCTTGCCTAGATGCTGACATGCTGTGTAAAAAAATTTAAATCGCCGTAATTACCATTTTTTTTCTAATCTTCTTTGCACTTCCTGGTTTTCCTCCCATGGGAGTAGGCGTGTTTCTAGCCTCTCCCAGACCTCCCACAATCCCCTGGGAGCTAGTCTCAGGCTTCCCAGCATGCATTGTGCAACAGCGTCATCACAACATCTCTGCTCCCAGCATTCACCGCATCCAGGAAATACATGCTTCTGGGCTTCAAATGCCCACAATGAAGATGGAAACTGCCTTCAGTGAATTTTATAAGTTATTCTTTACAACGAAATTGGACACAGGCGGACTTATTACACAGAACATGTGAGTAGATAATCATGAGAAGAAAAGTTTGTGAATGAACTCCAAAAAAAAAAAAAAAACGATAGATAGGTGGACCCCCGCTTTAAAGGGCCATTTTTTTTTATTATTGCATGTTAGTGTAAATATGAGATCTGAGGTCTTTTTGACCCCAGATCTCATATTTAAGAGGTCCTGTCATGCTTTTTTTCCTATTACAAGGGATGTTTACATTCCGTGTAATAGGAATAAAAAGTGAATTTTTAAATTTTTTTTAAAAGAACAGTGTAAAAATAAAAAATAAAAGTAAAATAAATAAGAAAAAAAAGCCAAGTTCGCGTGCAAAAGCGATCGCATACGTGAGTAGCGCCTGCATAGGAAAACAGTGTTCAACCACACATGTGAGGTATCCCCACAATCGTTAGAGCGAGAGCAATAATTCTAGCCCTAGACCTCCTCTAACTTAAAACATGCAACCTGTAAAAGATTTTAAACATCGCCTACGGAGATTATTAAGGGTAAAAGTTTGTCGCCACTCCACGAGTGGGCGCAATTTTGAAGCACGATATGTTGGGTATCAATTTACTCAGGGTAACATTATCTTTCACAATATAAAAAAATAAATTTGGCTAACTTTACTGTTGTCTTATTTTTTTAATGCAAAAAAGTTTATTTAAAAAAAAAAAAAAAAGACCGCTGCACAAATACGGTGTGTGAGAAAGTATTGCAACGACCGCCATTTTATTCTAGGGCGTTAAAAAAAATTATATATATATATATATATATATATATATATATATATATATATATAACGTTTGGGGGTTCTAAGTACCGTATATACTCGAGTATAAGCCAAGTTTTCCAGCACATTTTTTTGTGCTGAAAGTGCCCCCCTCGACTTATACTCGAGTGAAGCACTTTTCTGCAGCAGAGAATGACATTTTCCGACCCGATTTTGGGGCCCCGTATCTCGGGGCCACTTGGTGCTAGGAACCCCAAATGTGGTGTGCAAACCCAGTGGAACTAGTACCACAACATATCCAAAGCTGGGGTTCCTAGCTCCAAGTGGCCCCGAGATACGGGGCCCCAAATTTGGTTCGGAAAATGTCATTCTCTGCTGCAGAAAAGTGCTTGACATTTTCTGAACCGAAGTTGGGGCCCTGTATCGCGGGGCCACTTGGTGCTGGAAACTCCAGCTTTGGATATGTTGTGGTGCTAGTTCCACTGGGTTTGTACACCAAATTTGGGGTTCCTAGCACCAAGTGGCCCCGAGATACAGGGCCCCAAATTCAGTTCAGAAAATGTAATTCTCCGCTGCAGAAAAGTGCTTGACGTTTTCTGAACCGATATTTGGGGCCCTGTATCTTGGGGCCACTTGGTGCTAGGAACTCCAGCTTTGGATATATGGTGGTGCTAGTTCCACTGGGTGTGCACACCAAATTTGGGGTACCTAGCACTAAGTCGCCCCCGAGATACAGGGGCCCCAAATTTGGTCAACTGTGTCCATCTGCAGCAATGTCATTTCGGGACCCTTTGGGTCCAGAGACCCCAACGGGGGCATCTAGGAACCCTTAACTACCGGGTTGAAGTTCGGGGGACCTATGGCTGCAAATGGGCACAGTGAAGCTGCAAATGGGCATTGTTGACCCTCTTTTCCACTTACAGTAGCTGCGCATTTCTCACCCTAGGCTTATACTCGAGTCAATAAGTTTTCCCAGTTTTTTGTGGTAAAATTAGGTGCCTCTGCTTATATTCGGGTCGACTTATACTGGAGTAGATACGGTAATTTTCTACCAAAAAAACAGTTTTTAACTTGTAAACACCAAATCTCAGAAAGGTCCACTTTAAGAGCCTGCAGTAAGGTTCACAAATTACAAAATTACATAATTTTAATAATTCTTACTCCTAACACCCTCGCAATGGAGTTGAAACAGAGCAAAACCAGATCTGGATTAAAGTGTAGACTTTCAGCTGTTAATACAAAGGCTTTTTTTTTTTTTTTTAAATCAGATATTCTTTGTTGAAAAGTTTTAAATTTAAAATTAAAAAAGGCCTGAAAAATATAGGCTAAAATACAAAAAAAAAAAAATACAAAAAGAGAAGCAATGTGTGTTGTCTCCTAAAATCTAGTCATCCCAGAGAACAATGTTGATAGAGACATCTCTAAAGCAAGGTGGAGACATATGCCTATAGAATGGAGAACTGGACTGTGTCCCTGGGAAAAAACTTCTGCTTTCTACAAAGATGGCTAGAGCATCCCTCTACAGCTTGAAGTCTGGCCCACCATCATCCAAAAGAAACCAGAACTGTATACCACCACGGGTGTCCACCCTTGGTCATTATAAATTCAATCTTTTGTATAAACTATACAGTGCTATTTACTCACCTCCGTCACATTTTAAGCAATGACAGGTTGCTCCCATTTGCCCAGATGCAAGCCAGATATGGTTTGTCAAACAAAATGTACTTCCCCTACCTTCAATTGCAGCCCGCCATTAAAGCGGAAGCATCCTTAGAGCAGGTGGTGCCATCTCCCACTCCTCTTTTCAATATGATGCAGCAATCCACTAAAGGGTTCATCTCCACGTGCTATGCAATGCTGCTGCCAGAGTACCTGGAGAAATTATCCTAACACGGCTATGGAAAAATGGGTGGAGGATGTAGGTGCTATAGACAGGGGATCAGTGGTCGGAGGCCCTGGAATTGGTCCACTGCTGTTCTGTAAATGTAACCCAAAGATTATCCCAACTATATATATATTATTGAGGGTTCATCATACCCAGGTTTAAATTATTTGCTCTTGAACTCCGCCCAGACCCGATGTGTGCGAGATGCAAGGGAGCTAATGGGGACCTGATACATCTCCTTTGGCGGTGCCCAAAGTTGCACCTCTTTTGGACTGGCATAGTAAACCCCAACAACAATACTTTTCAAGTAGCTGTCCCTCTTGACCCTAAACCATGCTTATTGGGTATACTGGATGAGGTTATAATAAACAGACAAATATGTCTGAGAGGCGGTGTCCAGAGCACTGTTCCAAGCTCGAAAGCTGATCTTGCAACATTGGATCTCTCAAACTTTAGAGATGTGGTTCGCCAATATGGGATTACCTTTGGGATCACTTGATATATCAGCATAGAGGCAGTCCGATCCGGTTCATTAAGATCTGGGGATGCTGGCTAGCTACCCCTGGCTTTGCTCCATTAGACCTAATTCTTGATAGGCTATTGACTTAACATGGGAACTCAACTGCTCAGTGTGTCCCCACCCTTGGAGAGAGTTTAATTTATAGTACTGGGGAAGAGATATAAGAATGTCTTCCTAAACCATATCTAGGGATACATACACTGAGCTATAACGACTAATGACATCTTAGGTTCAATCAGTTTTATAAATCTGTTTTAGCTATGTACAAGAACATTATTCTACTTTGTATTCTGTGAAGGTATTGTATAAATGTAATACTTTGGAATGTGCATTGTGTATTGTACTGTTAAAAGTTGTCAATAAACTTAATTTCAATAATAAAAAAAAAAAAACACACACACTATACAGTGCTATTACAAGGGCTTTAACAAAAATATTGTATTAGTTATTTAGAAATTACAGCAAACGTTACACTTGCAGCTTATCAGTCCTTAGATGTGTTAGCCTGAAAAGTAAAAGCAAATGCAGCCAAGAACATTTTCAGCAAGTACAGAAATATCTGTTCCTCTTGTGAGGAATGCAGTGCACCTGTCATATCATGTGAGCTTAAAAAAAAAAAAAAAAGCACAAACACCCTCATCTTTCTTGTGTAAGCTACCCATCCCATCAATCTACCATGTAATAGAGAGAACAAAGGTAGACATGTTTGAAGTCCAGCCTGTGTGACAACCATGGCTACCGCACAGATACGAAGGGCCAGGAAGTGTGTTATTTGCAGAATTACCAGGTGAAAATAATGAAAGAATTAAAGAATAATGAAATCGAATGCATCTACCTTATCTAAGGCTCGGTAAATTACAATACATTACATTTTTGTTTTGGGGTTTAGATACACGTGCAAATTGCAGTACTTGTGTGGACTGCTGGCTGGATGACTTGGCACTGCTCTTTACCTAAATAAATCAATTCATTGTTATAGATGTGGCTACCAGGCACCAATATCCACTGTAAAGCTTTACCAGCCATGCTACAAATGATATGTACATACCTTCAGCATTCTCTGTGAAATAGGCACCAAGAATACGGTCACACAATTCACACAAGTTGGGAAGTTGCTTTAAATGTTCTTGCAGCTGGATTTTGGAAAGGTGAGCTTTATAGAGAGGAGCCAGGAAACCAAAGACAAAAGCATCCAGAGACGTAGGCCTGCAATTAGACAAAACTGCCAGCTTACACATTTTAAATCACTGTAACGCTTGCTTTAAATTCAGTTTTGACTTTCACAATAAAAAATCAGTAACCATGCATTCTATAACGGGCACCTCCAGGTAGTAAGGAGCAGAGGGTGGCCCAGTGCCAGCAGCAGAAGAAGATAGTTATCTGCATAGCTGAGTATCCAGTTTTTCCAAAGCTCCAATGGGTATCTGGTATAGTGTGCAATTACAGGTTTGTTAAGTTTTATTTTCTTTGCCTAAACATTTTTTTTTTTCCCTTTTTTTCCCTTTGAGTTTTTATTAAGGTGATAGTAAACAACAAGGGAACACATTTTGTTTCAGCATAAAGGCAGAAAAGAAAGAGCAAGGCGCAAAATATAAAAACAGGCTGTAACAGTCCATAGGCCGGACCATCTAGTGGCAGTTATGGGTACCGGTGGTGCAGAGCTTGTTAAAGGGTTTAAGAAAACAGAGTATTGTTACAAAAAGACTCATAGGATCAGTGCCCCTGGCTGAAATCAATTATGTCTACAGAGGCTGGGAACAGTCAGAGGCAGTAGTTTGGTGATCTAATAGTGAAAGTATTATAGCGTAGCCTTGCACACACCACCATCGGATGCTCTGATGGCTCACCAACCCAGGGGGAAGAGAGGACAATTGAAAATCTGTAAAAGTGGGAAGTGAGGAGATGTCAGGTCTACCGAATATTTAACAGAATCCCAAATTGTAAGAGCAGTTGCTCGGGTTAAACGGTTTGGGGCGATGCGATAGGGGAATTCAGATGAGAGAGGAAAGAGGAACATGATCGGTATCAAACCAGAGGTTTAGGTTCCTGGAGAGCTGGGCCGACATCTCAGTCGGTCACCAGTACTATAGAAGAGATGGACTGCACCTAAATTAGGAAGTTGAACAAAACAAGGCATTGGTCACACACTGGAACTCCAAATTATCTCAATGTCATCTTTATTGGCAAAAGGGTCAGACAGATACAGGCAATGGTAGACGTTTCACAAGCGATAGCTTGCTTCTGTCTGACCCTTTTGACAATAAAGATGACATCGAGATAATTTGGAGTTCCAGCGTGCGACCAATTCCTTGTTTTGTTCGTCTTCCACGGTAGTGAGCCGAGGTCTGCAACTGCAATCCATCCTGCACCTGATTTTGCCTGGAGCGGTGTGCTTCTCTTTGTAAATTAGGAGGGTGCAGATCTGCTGGGAGTGAAGATAGCCAAAAAGTTAGAGGGGCTTTTAAACTAGGCGACGGTGGGGGGGTCCAGAGGTAGAGATAGTCAGCGCAAAAGATATTACAGAGGATAATATTGGGGGCATTAGTGGTAGGTTGACTAAAGCACATAAACCCGAGGTAAGTGTAGTAACAAGTCCTATTTGCAACCTCGGAACACCCAAAAAGAAGACAGTATGCGACCGGTCTAAACTACGTGGCATGTTCACCAATGCCAGGAGCCTGGCAGACAAGATGGGAGAACTAGAGAACTGTTGTACAAGGAGGATTTTGATTTTGTGGGAATTTCAGAGACTTTGTTTAACAGCTGTCATGACTGTCTGGCAACCATTCAAGGGTATTTCCTTTATCGCAGGGATAGGGGGGGTAAAAAAGGGGGAGGGGTATGCCTGTATATCAAAAACAATGTACAAGTGAATGTGAGAGATGACATCACTGGGGGGAGCTAGGGAGAAGGTGGAATCCTTATGGGTAGAGCTCCAAATAGATGAAACTAAGGGGAAAAGTAATACTGGGAGTATGCTATAGGCCCCCCTACCCTGAGGGAGGCGGGGGAGATGGACCTCCCATCACAAATTGGATTAGCAGCAAGGATGGGAGGTGTCATCATAATGGGGGATTTTAATTATCCAGACATAGACTGGGTGAAAGGAACCGCGCATTCGTCTAAAGCTCGCCAGTTCCTAAATGTCTTGCAAGACAATTTCATGGGTCAGATGGTAGACACACCAACTAGAAACAAAGTTACTAGACCTACCGATTACCAACAATACAGACCTGATCACGGATGTGGAAATAAGGGGCAATTTAGGAAATAGCGATCACAGGTCAATTAGCTTCAGTACAAGTCACACAAATAGGAAACATAAGGGGAATACAAAGACAATGAATTTCAAAAGAGCCAACTTCCCTAAATTACGAAGTTTGCTAGAAGATATAAATTGGGATGAAATCTTAGGAACAGAGAACACGGAGGAGAGATGAGTTTGCTTTAAGAGCATATTAAATAAGGGCATTAGCCAGTGCATCCCATTGGGAAATAAATTTAAATAAGCAAAACAGAAGTCCTGGATGACTTAACTCCAATGTAAAAATGCATATAAAAGCAAAGGAGAAGGCCTTCAAAAAATACAAGGCTGAGGGATCATTAGCAGCATTCAGACTTTACAAAGAATGCAACAAGAAATGTAAGGGTGGAATTAGAGCGGCTAAAATAGAACACGAAAGACACATAGCAGAGGGGAGCAAAACAAAAGTATATAAACAGTAAAAGAGAGAGAACAGACCATATTGGCCCCATAAAGAATGAGGTGAATCTGGTTATAAAGGATGGTGAGATGGGGAAAGTATTGAATTTATTCTTCTCCTCAGTCTTTACAAGGGAATTGGGGGCTTCAGTAACCAAAACTGCAGTGTTTATCCTCATGACACATCACTGACAGCATTCACCGGTTCAATTGAAATCAGCCGACATACAGCCCGTATATACTGGAGTCCATACAACAGAAGCCAGTCAGCTGCTGTCGAAGGGGCATGACCGTAAAAGGTATGGTGATCTGCTCCCATTGGCTAAGAGCGCTGACCGGCGTGTTCTGGCGGGGGGCCGCCCCCCGTCAGAACACAATAGAACAGCAGGAGAGATCGCTGTACTAACGTCGTATAGTGAGTACAGCGGCTCCTCCTGAATATACCAAGTCACCTTCAAACCAAAAACAATGATTATGTAGGACAGCTGCCAGCCAAGCGGACCATGTATATTCAGCCAACAACTAACTTTTCTTTTTTGCTCCCTGATCTGCTTAATATACCACTAAAAAGCATTTTGTTGTATCTGTTTAATAAGTGCAAATAATACCTGTTGTAAAAAAATTCAGAACTGTCCTGTACACAATTCTTGTATTATCTCAAGGGGCATAATTAGCCCTTCCAGTTCTTATCTTGGAATTACAAAACAATCAGTCCTTATTTTGTGAATGATAGGCTAGTGGAAGGGTTTGAGTAGTTTAGCAAAAAGATAACACTATTCAGTCCATACCATTCAGTGTGTGTGGTCAGCTTAAGCCAGCCATAGACTGTTCGAAACTCGGCCAGTTCAGCAGGGACTCAAACCAAATATGGTCAGGCTGATTATACCAAAGTTGAGCGATCAACTTAGGTACAAACAGCCTGTCGGATTTTTCCATGTGATTACTGCCAGCGGCTATAGCCACTACCAATAATTACTGTGTGTTATCCCAGCTGGGTGGCTCCCCCCGCCGGGAGAACACAATAGCTCCGTGGGAGGGATTCCTCTGACTATGTTGATGGGGGAATCAAGCAATTTCCATGGGTTGCAGGAAAGAAAATCGAATCATCTAATGCCGGCTTTACAAATAGTGAACCGATTTCTGGCAGATCGATAGATATTTTTCTGTGCTTGTAGAGCTTTTCAAGCAATAAAACATAAGAAATGTGAATGTATTGCAAGAGGTTTACCGAGTATGATTTTTCTTTATTTTGCCTTATATGCATATGTAGGGTGCCCATATAATGCAACTAGTACTCTATTTGCAAACACATAATGAACAAAGCCACAATGAGTAAACCAGAGTAAGCCGCGTTCCAGTTTTGACACACAAGTTACCCAATTTGTGATCAGTATTTTTATCCAAATCAATCTGACATCTAAGCAATAATGAACAATGTTTTACTCTGAAGCCAACAGCTACAACTTGAGGGTTCTCGGTGTTCTTTCTGTAACTTACATTTCTCCAAAAAAGTAGTGTGATGCTCCCAGTCTGTTGGAGAGGAGATTTAGACATTCCTTGGCATCTTTATAAACCTATAAAACAGAAAACATTATGAGCAGAAAATCCCTAGATATGACTACTGAAAAAATGGTAATATCTTTTTTGAGGACATTTTGTTTTTGCGCGTTCTTCCAGGAAGCCCAGTCACAAAAAAAAAATAAAAAAAAAAAAAAATGAAGGAAACATTGAAAACTCAGACCATCAGTTGGTCACATTATGACATTAACTGGATATACAGCTCTTTATGCAAGTACTAACCTCTCTTGGACTTTTCCATATTTTGTAATATTACCATCAAGAATTAAAAATGATTTAACTGGGTTTTATAACACTAATCTACATAAAAGAGAATCTACTGTCAAAGTGAAAAAAATCCTAATTTTAAAACGTATTCATCAACTTACTTTGGGTACACTTAAAGCGTTTGTTAACCAAAAAAAAAAAATGGATCCTGCTCATTTAAAGCATGTTATATGACACAGTGCTTTTCCTGTGTCATTTGGCCCCCTGTAACACCTAAAAAACCTGACTGATCCAGCCAGTTTCTCCCCACCCCTCTGTAAACTGATCACAGTGTATCATGGCTGCTGAGCCTGACACCGTGGTCAGTTTACAGCATTTATTTTTATAAATAACACAGAGGGATACTACAATAGGAGGCAGTGCTGATGGTGTATACAGGTTAGAGTGGCTTAACAACCACCTTAAGCTTAAATTCTGCAACAACTAATATATCTCTTAAGTCCACATATTTAATTAAAAGGAGTCTATATTTGTGTGCACTTAAAACATCACAATGATCTAGAAACCTGTTTATGGAAGAACCTATGTTAGAGATTCTGAAAAGGCGCCAATCAGGGATGGGTTACAAAATATATTACAAACTTAACATCTAAATATGAAAATTAAAGTAATAATTAAAATAAAAGGTTAGAGTTTGAGACCTAGAGAAGGCAGTTAGTGATAATGAAGGAATGGTATTGGAGAAGTAACCAAAAGGCCAAAAGTTACCTCCAAGGAGGTGCAGAAAATCACATAAACAAAGACCAAAACTGAATTTCTTGGCCCTGCAAGCCTTTTTGGCTTTACCACCAGATTGGATACCAATACAGCTCCATCTTCCCACAGCTTTAACCACTTCAGCCCCGGAAGTTTTTACCCCCTTCCTGACCAGAGCGTTTTTTGCGATTCGGCACTGCGTCGATTTAACAGACAATTGCGCGGTCGTGCGCCGTGGCTCCCAAACAAAATTGACGTCCTTTTTTTCCCACAAATAGAGCTTTCTTTTGGTGGTATTTGATCACCTCTGCGATTTTTATTTTTTGCGCTATAAACAAAATAAGAGCGACAATTTTGGAAAAAACGCATTATTTTTTACATTTTGCTATAAAAAAAATATCCCCCAAAAATATATAAAAAAATTTTTTTTCCTCAGTTTAGGCCGATCGTATTCTTCTACATTTTTGGTAAAAAAAAAAAAAAAAAAAAAACCACAAGAGTTTATTAATTGGTTTGCGCAAACGTTATAGCGTTTACTAAATAGGGGATAGTTTTATGGCATTTTTATTAATAATTTTTTTATTATTAGTAATGGCGGCAATCAGCGATTTTTATTGTGACTGCGACGTTATAGCGGACATGTCGGACATTTCTGACACATTTTTGGGACCATTGTCATTTATACAGCGATCAGTGCGATTAAAAATGCACTGATTACTGTGTAAATGACACTGGCAGTGAAGGGGTTAACCACTAGGGGGCAGGGAGGGGTTAAGTGTGTCCTAGGTAGTGATTACTAACTGTAGGGGGATGGGTTCTGTGTGTGACGTCACTGATCTCTGCTCCAATGACAGGGAGCAGAGATCGAGTGACACTTGTCACTAGGCAGAAAGGGGAGATGCTGTTTACAACGGCATCTCCCCGTTCGTCCTCTCTGTGAGGCGATCGCGGGTATCCCCGCGGCGATAGAGTCCGCGGGACCCGCGACCCGGCCCACGGAGCTCCCGGCCAGCGCGCGCCGCCAGCGGAGCGCACGCAATGGCACGGTGGGGAATTCAAATGGACGTACAGGTACACCCATTTGCCCAGCCGTGCCATTCTGCTGACGTACATCGGCGTGCGCCAGTCGGGAACCGGTTAAAGTGGATGTAAACCTGAAAATTTTTTTTTTTTTTAATATTATACTGTAGAGTATAAGATTTCCTATCATTTGAGCCCAGTCTTGCCAAACAGAGTTAATCCATCTCTGAGCAATCCTCTTTTATTGTTCAGTGAGATAAATCTTGACAAACTAAGAAAAACTTTGTCAAATACTCCCCCTTGCTGCGAGTGACAGCCTAAGACACAGGCATTATTTTTTAATTCCCTCCCCCACTCCTTTCTTCAGCAGCTCTGCAAGGATTGGCTGTTCCACACCTCACCATGATTTGGCATGCTGAAGTCCTGTGGTTACTTTCCTGTCTTTTCACTGGATGTTAGAGATCATAGCAGAAGTTCAGTGTAACAAATACACAGGAGACAATGAATATTGACAAGGGGGGTGTAGAGGTGGGCGGGGAGTCTACTGACATCACGACTCCACCCACCGAGCTCCAGACAACAGACCCACCCACAGAATATGCAGTTTTTCAGGTCTCATAACAGACAGAGGGGAGACATTTGACAGGTAAGGAAACATGCAAGAGGCATGAATATCCTTATAGATAACCCCTATGGCAGTAGTTTAGAAAGGATGATATTGGGTTTACATCCACTTTAAGCTCTCCTCTCCCAAGATCACGAACAGAGGAGAGGTGCCTGCTAGCCTGGCTGACCTCAGGAATATGTCTGTCATAGTCAAAAGTATACTGGGTCGGCAATCTATTTTTACAAATATTTGAGGTTATCCAGGCTTGCAGTCACCTTCCATTTCATGAAGGTCTTGCAAGAGAACCTCTGAGAGGTATGGATAGGCAAGAGTGTAAGCCTGGATGAGGTCTAAGCTAGTAGGAGTAACTAAGTGTGCCATTAATCTGCACAGGGAAAGACTGACATGAAAATATTGAAGCTGAATGGGTGTGCTGCTTTTATATTCTATACAGAGCTACATAACTGACACAGACAAAAGTTTTAATAAAACGTCAGTGTAAAACAATATGGAAATAATTGCAATTTAGACTTTTATACAACCCACCTTGAAGGACGATGAATATGTTAGGAATATTAGTGTGTCCAACAAGATTTTCCTTCTTATATTAAAAGTAACTGAAGGCATTCCATGTTTTCAGATAGAAGTGTTTATTTATAGCTTTGAAGCGATATGGAGATCTTTCTGATTGGATGGTGGAAGATCACGTCTCAGTGGTAATAACAAGAATATTGTTATTTAATATTGTTAATTAATTGTTATTATATGCCTCAAAAGGAGTGGAAAAACTGTCTTCATCCCACTCTTTTCTAGATGCATTTTAAAATTGTGTACAGCTAAATTAGCAAAATTGCAGTGTTCTAAAGGCCTGGACTCAAAATTGGAGTCCCCACAAATCCATGAGTTTTTTTCCTAGGTCCAGGATTTACCCATATTAAATAACCACCATAACCCAAAGGTTTGAGACCAGTGATGAGAAAGACCAAAAATGACAACCCCACACCGGCTGCCCCAAGTCACTGCTAGGCTGGTTTCTGGTCTCTACCCGTTGAGCTGGAATTAAAAAAAAAACCTTTGCATCAAAGACTCTGGTAGACCAAGTCTCCAAACAGAAAGTACCCTCCTATAGCAGTAACTTTCAGGAAGGGTGACCTATACAGGGCCTTTTACCCTCTGCATGTCTGATGGCCCAGCAACCTGAATACCTAGCATCCCCTTCCATTAAAGGTTTAGCCACACAGGTAGGAACTAGGGGCCCTAAAAAGGGCTACATGAATAGAATCTTTTAACACAAAAAGAGTCTTATTAGATGATGTTATCTGCCTACTAAAATGGGACAAGAGCACCAAGGCTAGGACTGTATGGATTTTTTTTTTTTTTAACATTACTGCCTCAATTGAGGTACAGAACAGAGTGGTCAGAACTGTGTAGAAAGCAGAAATGTTGTTCACTGTTATATAAATACTGTTCACTTTTTAGGAAAGTTTGGATGAATGTGAATAGGAAGTGTACATACAAATGGTAGCAAGAAAAAAAAAGGAAACTACAATTTTGTCCCGACATCTGTCTGCTGCCTCAATGACACCCAGCTTTACTCCACCTAGAAGTCAGCATACAGGCAGTCATGGTCCATCCCCTACAGATAGTCCTATGGATTATACAAGGTATAGCCATCATCGAGTGTGCTAGTGCTTGCTTTGCCTCATTCTGTGCACCTGTGCACCACATTTCTTCATTCTAAGCAAAGCCACCAGATAGAAAGGTTGAAACTAGAAAATTATGTGGAAAGAGGCCACAGTCCTGCCTGAAAGCAGAATGAAAAGTCAGCTGAATCTGGATTCAATAGATTGAAAGTTTAAAACAATCTGAAAAGAGAGCTGGATTGCATTCACGATCGTTAAAAAGGTATTAAACCAAAATGCACATTTATTATAATACAGCATACCAATTCTTAGTTGTGATGGCTACAGTAGTTTTTTTTTAGGCTTTCTTTCTTTTAATTTTAATCTGGTGATCTAACCAGTAAGTCTGTTTTTCAATAGAACAAAGCTCTGTTGCAGATCAGTTACAGGGATGAGACAAACCATTTACCACTGACAGGGGTGCTTACAATGAGCTTTTAATTATGTAAAACCTTTATCCCATAAGGTAACAAAAACTGTTACTGTAACAGCAGTGTGAGCTGGAGTTTGGCTTCAATTTGTTAGTGTATTTAAATATGCTTTATACATTTAACACTCCTCTGAATGACAATGCTGCTGTCCAAAAGGTGCCCCCTGTGCTCCTTCATCTAGAGTGGAGGCACTCTAGACTCTAGATGTGTGTTACTGGCCAGATCATCATCAGGTGAAAACAGAGGGAAAACGACTGCAGCCACCACATCTAATGATTGGTAAGCTGCAATGTACCACATTTTTGGTTTTGTGGTTAATATGTTAACAATGCTTTATTCTTTAAAAATACAAGCAGTCTAGCTCATCCCAACAAACACAGCAAAGTTCTGACACGTTTCAGCCAAAGCTGAAGGAGCTATGATTAGGCTTCAGCTGGAATGCGTTGGAACCTTGCTGTGTTTTATGGGATGCTCTAGACCACATGTATTTTTGGTGAATAAAGCATTTTTAAAGCGGTGTTCTGCCTGGGGAAAGAAAAAAAAAAAAAAAAAAAAAAAAAAAAAGAAAGAAAAGTCAGTAGCTACAAATACTGTGAAAAACAAAATAGTCCAGCGCTCAAATGGGTTGTAAAAGCAGACAGCATGCAACAGGACATGGAATATGAAAACAGTTTATTTTCTATGAACCATAAAACACCACTCCTGTAAGCAAGCAAAAAGGAATGAGAAGGAAGTAAAATTAAAAGGCTTACGGCGTCACCAAAAGTCCGCTGTGCAACAAGGAACGAACAGAACATTGAGAATGGTGAAAAACTTCCATGGCGGGGGTGGGGCCGCCAATGCCCCTGCTATGTTGTGGCCGAAGATGGAAACCGCTCACCGGTAACTGCAAGGTGGGCAGACGTGCTAGGGGAGGAGAGAGGGGTAGCATCCAGCAGCGAGATGAACACTCTCTGTCCCCACGTGTGCCCGTGACGTCAGACCAGCTGGAGTCCCAACGTGGGAGGGGAGGAGAGCCGCGGTGCTGCGACTAAGATCTCGTAGGTCTCTCCTAAACAAACCAGACACACAGACAGCTGAACACTGCTGAAAAGTGTGTGATTAGACCTGGAAGCTGGAGTGCAGAGCTGGGTTGGCTATGTAGGTTATCCGTCAGGGTTGCCGAGGGTGATGATAGTTGAACAACCTCTTGGGACGTGGTGACCTGTGAGTGGCTGGGTTGCCTTGACGACGCGTTTCGCGCGCATGCGCTTTGTCACAGTCAAAAAAGTAGGCAACCAAGATGTTTAAATACTATGAAAAGGTGGGGGAATTAACCGAGCAGAGGGGCCGGACAATTTGGAACAGACGTTAACCCCTCGTTGCTCAGTGGTTACATATTAGATTTAAGGACATTGAGACACAATCTGAATGTAAATCTATAGATCATGCGTGCATATGGATTATATCTACACAAATAATGTATAGAAAAAATAAAAAACTAATAATAAAAATAAATGAAATAAAAACTAATAAAAAACTAAACCAAAAATATAAATATGTATATATGCATAACAAAAATATCAAAATATATAATAACAAAAATGTTGTGAATACACATATGATAAAAATATGCACATTTATAAAAGAACACATATATATGTGTATATCTAAAATAGTGTAAAATTGTATTGCTTAAAAGTACACCATGACCCGAAATCTCTCGGTGGATGCGATATTGGGCGCACTCACCGGAGGGGGGAGCAAATACTGTAACTGCTGACTCTTAATATATGGACATTTACCTGTCCAGGGAGCCCATGATTTCGGCACCACAGCCGATTTTCAGATTAGCTGTTGGGTGCTGCTGCTGCCATTCGTCGTAGGGGAAACAGGCTGTGAAGCCTTTTGGCTTCACAGCCGGTTCCCTACTGCGCATGTGCGAAGCGTGCTGCGCTTTCTAACCTTGGCCAGTGGCAGAGGAAGGAGGAGGGGGGACGAACTTCCGAGTGAACAGTGCCGCAGCGCTGTCTCCCAGAAGTGAGGAAGTGCACCTGTCAAAAACAGATACCCATTCCCCCCTCCCCCCGAAAGGTGCCACATGTGGCACCGGAGGGGGAGGGCGAGGAAGCAAATAAGCGGAGGTTCCACTTTTGGGTGGAACTCCGCTTTAAGGATCGTGGACAGACTCCAGCTCTATGATCCAATTTCATGTTTTGGAGATGAGCAGGAACCTGGGCTATTTAAATCTGACATCCCTGGAATGAAACAAAGAAAATAGAAGGCTTATGGCCTAGCACATTATCCTCAGTAAAAATTTTAATTGATTAACAAAAATAGGTATCATACTTACAAGTGAAAACTTGAATAAAAGCATATATCATATCATTGCTCCACAAGAGTCCATGTGAAGCTGTCCCCATCCCCTGGGGCTATCACGCAATGGCATAGGCTGACGCTTTTCAAAGAGTTCCTCTTCCTCAAAGCCTACCAAACATGTTTCATTGGCAACCGCACAGCGCAGGAGACATATTTGTGTGTTGTTTTGGACCTCTGGAATGAATACTGACGTAGAGGTAGAAATGTATATGGTAGAGAGCTGTGAAAGTGCCATCATCCCAGTATAAGCAGAACAAAAGAATACCCTCCAATGGGAAGAAATTGTAGGCACATCAGACAAAAGAACTCCAAAGACACAAAAATAAATGTAAAAACTATAAATTTTAATATGTATATTAGTCTAAATGGTTAACGGAATGGCTTATACACATTTTTGGATGCCTCATCATTTAGCCTAATGTCTAAAGTCTTTGGTAGGCTTCTCTTGTGCTGACCTCATATATGTATCTAAGCCATTCCTTTAACCATTAATACTATATATTTTTATCTTGATGTATAATAAAATTCATAGTTTTTATATTTGTTTATTTGGAGATCTTTTGTCTGATGTGTCCACAATAGTCCCTTCCTATTAGAGGGCATTCTCTTGTTCTACTGACGAAGAGGTAGAACTAGTCTTGTGAAGTTTTGTATTTGAAATTTTGAGTGGATGCTCTTATTTTAGCACATCAGCAATGTCTCCTGGACAGAATTTACAGTTATTTGTTGCCTTAAGCTAATCTTATATACACATCGGTTCCATTGCTACCTGAGCTTCCACTTCATTCAGACTGTACAGCGGAGGCTGCCCCTTGGTCACCAGGATCCTATTTGAAGCCTCCCTGGACATCTTCCCAGGCAGGTAATATCTCAGAGGGAAAGGAGTGTGTGATGAGTACCAGGGCCTTGTTAAACTGGAATAATTCTCAGCATCAACCCAAAACGTGTGCAGCTGTGAAAATACAGATGAAGAATCGTAAAGAAAAAATTAAATAACCAGTAAGGAATCTTAATTCAGCTATAAATCAGTGTAGGCAAGATTACATGATTCATAAAGTAATCCCCATCCATATTTGCTGACAGCTTAAGTGCCAGGTATTTGGGTTCCGTCAGCAACCCCCCCCCCCCCAGGATTTAACTATATCCTGGCCATACAAAGGTCTATAGGTGCTTTCCTTTAAGAGAAACCTCCATCGTCAAACAGATGCTGTCATTCTGACCACCTTCTCTTGTTAGTTGCCTGGCTTTTTATGACTTTAAGGCTCCATGTACACTAGCATTTTATAGAAGCTCAAAAAATGCTAGAAAAAAAAAACGCTGGATGAAAAATACTGATGATAGCTTTTTATGTGGTGGCTTGTAGTGGCTTTTTGGCGCATTAGCATTATTAGTGTTTTTACAGTACATGAAGAAAAAGAGCTGTTAGGAGCATTTTAGTAGCATTCAGCATTATTCTGCTGGAAAAACGCTCCCAAAAACAAATATTTTCTTCTCTGAAGCTCAAAAAATGCTAATAGCCTAAAGTAGTGTGCATGGACAAATAGGATAACACGATTTAGCTTCTAGGAGCAGAAAAATGCCAATAAGAGCTTTTAGAAGCTTAATACTGTAGTAATCCCTGACCTCTAACCAGCATGCAGATAAAGAAAATCAGAATAAATATTTTTTTTTGCATCAGTAACTTAAAAAGTACAGAAGTGGATCATCATGACAGCCAGGCAGCTAGAATTGTTGGGATAAGCCAGTATTGCAGCCTCTATACTTTTAAGAGTAGGTTTCGTTTTAAATGAGGGCTATAATTAAAAAGTAAACTTGTGTTTTGTCAATGGAGGGCAAGCAAAAGGTTAGACTTAAAGTGTAGCTAAGCCCAAAATCCAATTTGGCATCAGGTCTTACTGTGTACAATTTTCCTGTATATATTTACTAGAATCTTCGTGTGCTTTTTGTATTTCTTCTTGATCAGTGTACTAATCCATCATTAAACTTTGCCTCCTTTGCAGGAGTTTTGTGTAACAAGGACCAATCACTGCTACTCTCTCTCCCGATGCAGGAAGACTGGTTCTGTATGCACCCCTCGCAGGCAGTCTATAGCTGGTGGGCCTGCTGGGTCCCTCTCACAGCTCTGCTCTCTGCACAGTCTATGTCAGAGGTGTCTAACCTTTTGACATTCCTGGGCCACATTGGAAGAAGAGGAATTGTCTTGGTCCACATTTGCTAGGGCCCGCAGCCCATTCATTTTTTAAGGGCTACTGTGCCTGAGTTTCATGGAGGAAAAAGGTTCCTGCACCATTTTTGAACCGCAGTGGCCCAAGAAATCTCATTGGTGCTTTTTTCACCATAAGATTTTCCAGCGGTCCCACACCTGAAAAAAGCAGTGCGTTTTGGCTGTGGGTGCAACAGCTGGGATTCCTGCAACCACCTGCAGTAGTGTGAACCTAGCCTAAATTCATGGACAGTTTTTACATCGGTCTGTGAATATCTATTACAATCATGCAGACTACACATCCGTAACAAACATTCATGTACAGATATAAAAATCACATACTCGCTAGCCTCCTTCCCCTCTACCTCGTGACACTCGCAATATTCACCTCAGGCCCACCGATAGGCACCTGGAGCCCAGGATACATGATGAGAACTTTTACCAGGGTGGGAGGAAGCGATCCGGGGGCTGCAGAGCTGGCTCCATCCGACAGCAGACTTGTCAGATTTACCCCCTTCCACTGCCACCACAGTTAAAAGCTTAAGCCCAGGTGTGGGCCTCTCCCATTTCCCCTCTTGAACCTATTTCTTACCCCTTATTTTACAGTTCGTTCCCAATTTTCTGTAATCTATCTTTCAACCTCCTAAACAAGTGTTGGTATACATGCTGATTTTCTGTCTTTTGATTCTATTTTATTGTTATTTGCAAAACTTAAGACATCTCATGACCTGTTAGTTTAAATAGGCATTGCTTATCCTAGGCTTGTCTTGCGATAAATAAGATGGCGTTTCTTTATATCTCTGATTGTATTTAAGCCTACATTTTTTTTACATCATCTGTTGAAGCCTTAATGTCTGTCATCTTCACATGGATGGACATGACCTGTCTGACAAAGAATTTCAAAAAATTAACTTGCAGAGTACCAAGTATGCTCACCATTGCAGGAAGTAGTTTCTCCTCAATCAGAGCGATGTATGCCAGCGTATCCGACCCCTCTTTCGCTGATAACACATAATCAGCATTATATTTCTGTCAAAAGTAAGAACATAGCATTTAAGTCACAATAAAATGCAGACGTTGGCTGATAGGTTTAAAAAATTTCATGTCTTTATGAACCTTGCTCTGTGCACTGGTGTGCAGTCATGTTGAAACAGGAAAGGTCCATCCCCAAACTGTTCCCACAAAGTTGGAAGCATGAAATTGTCCAAAATTTCATGGTATGCCGAGGCCTTAAGAGTTCCCTTCACTGGAACTAAGGGGCCAAGCCCAACCTCTGAAAAACAACCCCACACCATAATCCCCCCTCCACCAAATGATTTGGACCAATGTACAAAGCAAGGTCTATAAAGACATCAATGAGCGAATTTGGGGTGGAGGAACACCCTTGGGATGAATTCGAGTGGAGACTGCAAGCCAGGCCTTCTCATCCACATCAGTGCCTGACCTCACAAATGCGCTTCTGAAAGAATGGTCAAACATTCCCATAGACACACTCCTAAACCTTGTGGACAGACTTCCCAGAAAAGTTGAAGCTGTTATAGTTGCAAAGGGTGGGCCAACTCAATATTGAACCCTACGGACTAAGACAAGGATGCTATTAAAGTGCATGTGAAGGCAGGTGTCCCAATATTTTCGACAATATAGTGCATACTTACCTAATTTGCAGATTCTCTGAGCACAAGACCGTTCCCCACCACTCCTGGGCCCCCCCCACTGTTCCTGGCGTCATAACCTGCCCATAGACCAGTGATGGAGAACCTTGGCATCCCAGATGTTTTGAAACTACATTTCCCATGATGCTCTTGCACTCTGCAGTGTAGTTGAGCATCATGGGAAATGTAGTTTCAAAACATCTGGAGTGCCAAGGTTCACCATCACTGCCATAGACTGTCTCTAGCTATTCTAATAGCTTTACACAATGCAGCAACATCCACACGAGTAGGACACCCAATGTTAGAAGTGATGTATTCTGCCAAAGCAAATACACTTTTGCAAAGTGGTACTGACTAGTATTCCAGTGTTTGCCTTCTCCCTCCATTTTTCTCCATCACTCAGTTAATGTGACCCCAAAACTGATGGAGAGGGGCAGGGGAGGGTCAAACAAGGATGCTTTGCAGGGGACTGAGATCCTCCTTATCAACTAATTATGCCATTGATTTTTAGGACACCGGCAGCTAGAAGGTTGGAATGATGCACAATGCAAACTTGTAGCTTTGCATAACTAAAATGCAGGCTTCATCCACAGGCTAGTTTGTATTACATTTTTGTGCAATTTTTAAGCATTTTGCCAAGACACCCCTGGAGAAACCTCAAGGCACCCCAGGGTGCCTGGGCACTCTGGCTGAAAATGGCTGCCCTAGACAAAACTAGCAGTTAACCCATACATTGGGGGCACAGCCCCACTGCATGGGAAAAGAAAAAATTTTTATGGAGTGCTTTAGGTCACCTCATGGCTCAAACAGTCACTACTTCAGGAATGAGGCTCAGGTCTAGCGGTGGCTATGGGAGGAACATTTTGCCGGTCTAGCCAAGGCGTATTGAGACCTGTTGATAGGTCTGAGGGAAGATAAGCACATAAGTAGATTGGTGGCAGATGGTGGTTTTGGGGTCAGTGTACATCAAGGAGGACACACGACTGGACACGTATATTAATGCCGATATGGACTGTAAATGATAAATATACATATATATTTTTTATTATTATTATTCACTATATTTATCTGATTGTGCAAGCTCTATTTAAGGGGTTCCCACCATCATTTCACTATAGCACATATATTTGTATTTGAATACACATATTCCTTTTGCAGTGTTTTTCTGCACATTAACCTGGAAATCAATCACTGTGGGTTTAATAGCAGGAAGAATTGTAAAGCATTGATTTTGTTTCACGTCTACTAATTATTTTCATATTATGACATAATTTTGCACAAACAATAGAAGGGTGTTCCACCATTATTCATAAACAAAATTGGGAGGGTAGCGCTGCATTTTGGTTATTTTGGTTCCGTAGATGTGGGAACACATAGCAGTGTTTCACTTATTGATCGATTTGTTTAGATTACCAGTATTTTATGCAATACACATAGTAGTGCAGTGATAACTATGTTTTATTTCCAGCCAGAAAGGGAATGATACAAGGGGAATATATTAGTGGTCTCTTAGCAATGATTTTGCTTACAAAACACTGTAATTGCACAGCATACTGGGCTTTCGAAGCCTAGCACTGTCTGCTTACTTTGTTTACCTCTGCTTAAAGTGGTTGTAAAGTCACTGAAGATAATTACTGGAATCCCCTTTGTTATAGCGAGCTATATAGTGCAATGTGTGTTTTTTTAACATCATGAAGCTAAATACCTTATTTCACAGCACCGCTGTGCAGTCACGTGACTTCCCGCCGCTCTCCCTCCCAGATCTAAGGACTACAGCGGGAGGGGTTGAAATTCCCCTCTGATATCAGTCGGGAGGTCACGTGACTGCACAGCAGTGCTGTGAAATAAAGTATTTAGCTTCATTAATTTAAAGAAAAAAAACCCACATCACACACACTGCACTGTATAGCTTGCTATAACAGAGGGGATACCAGTAATTGTGTTCAGTGACTTAGCCACACGGAATAGTGGCATTAGAGGGGAGGGACGGGGAGGAGATTGGCTTTCACACACACTAGAGACTGACAGGTGGGGGGGGGGGGGGGACGCTGAACACAGCGGGATGACAGAGGGACATAAACTGACCACAGTATCATGGATCAGCAGCCATGATTACCATAGTCAGCATACACAGGGGGACAGAGGAACAGGCAGGATCAACCAGGTATTTTACACCATAGAATGGGACAAATGACACTACAGAAGCACTATGCTGTTTATTGTGCTTTAAAGGAACAGGATATTTTTTTTTTTTTTTTTTTTTTGGGTTACAACCGCTTTAAGTTAGAAATCTTATGACAATGTATGTACTAATGGAGAGAGAGGGTTAGTTCCTCTTCTGACGCTTTCACACTTGCAAAGATCTGAATAGCAGGAGATTAAATTTCACAGGCTATTCACAACATAGCAGTATACAGCAGGACCAGAGAACAAGCTTTGCGTATCACCTTCAGCCTCATTGGCTTGTGCACGGGGTGCGCTGGGTGTGCCTGGGCACATCCTAATCAGCCCCTGCACCAGTGGCATCCAGTGGATCAACCAATGTGTAACCTCAGGAAATTAATTGCGTTTTAACATCAGTGCTAAATCCTCTGCATCACCTCCCTTGCCGAAAGGGGGAGGGGGGGTGGCGATGGGGAGTGTGCCTCTGAGCGGATGCACTGTGTAATGCCCGAGACCTGAGACTAGGGACCACGATTGTAACAGACATACTGAACACCCCCCTTTCTCTCACCAACCCTCTTACCCCTCCCCCACCTGTTTGACCCTCCCTTCCCTCCATCTCCTACTTTCCCATCTCTCTCCTGCCCCTTCTGTCTCCCATCCCACGAGAGACCGGAGGGTGTCCGCCGGCTGCCTGGACTGGTAAGCAGAGTCAGGAATGGCTTTGATCGGCTGTTCATTACAGTAAACCGGAAGCCATGACATGACATCACTTCTGGTTTACTTGGAAACCATCGACGCCAGGTTTTAAAAATATAAAGATCTTGGTGTTTTGAATGCTTTTAAGTATAGAGGAGGGATTTGGGGTCTTATAGACCCCAGAGCTCTCCATAAACAGGACCTGTCACATGCGTATTGCTGTCAGGATGTTTACATTCCCTGCGACAGCAATAAAAGTGCTAAAAAATAAAAGCAACAGCGTTAAAAAAAATTTTTTTTAAAAGTCAGTGTCCCCATCCTCGCAAAGGCGATCGCATGTGTCGGTGCACACCCTAATGCAATAGGCAAACATTGTTCAGTCTGCAAGTGGTAAATATAAAATACTTATTTCATACATGTCTTATTTAATAAAACAGTCACAAAAAAGTACCAGTTACACTTACCAGTAACTAGCTTTCTAGGAAATCTTCCAGGACGGCACACCTGAGAGATGAGAGGCTCCTCCCTACAGGAAACACAATCAATTGACAGCTGTTTTAAGTCCCCACCCTTCCCCTTGATCCTCAGTTTGTAGAGAAGTAACTCCTGAACCCGGTTCACAAAGTAAAATCATTCCTCATAGGTAGCTAGTTACCGGTAAGTGTCACTGGTACTTTTCTCTAGTCATCTTCCAGGACGGCACACCTGAGAGGATAAGTACCTCAGGCCTACCTTAGGGTGGGACCACTGCCTGCAAGACCCTCTTGGCGAACCTCAGTTCTACAGTTATCTTTACCTCCACTCCATATGCTTGATAAAAGGTATGAAACGATTTGGCATGCGACTCAACATGTCAAATCGCATTCCTAAAATTGGCAGCCATTGCCGTTAATAGCACTGTCTGAATCGGCATGACGCCACTTTGCGGTGCCGCACAGATTACCAAAGGCAGCATATGTACTACCCCTGGCCCAGGTTCAATGTGTATTTCTGCTGTGTAGCCCAACAAACCAGGACCATCAATCTTCACTGCTGCCTTTCTGATATGCAGCCAATAAGGCAGTAAACACAGGACACAAAAACCCCACAGACAGACCTCAATCTTGTGTATGTCTGATGTGCAGCAATATAACAATTATGAGCAAAGATGTCACAGGACTCAATGATGTGCGTTTCTGTCATGTGGCACAAAAACCAGAAAGTACAGAACACCTTCACTGTTGTATTTCTCCGATCTGTAGCCAAATAAAGCAGTAAATTTAGGATATAAAGGACCAAAAAACAATCAATCCTCAGTGTAATGCATTTCCGATGTACAGCAATATACCCCTATGAGCAGAGATTTCACAAATCTCAATGTGTATTTCTGCTGTCCTACAACACATCCCAGCAAAGACAAACCTTCACTACTCAGCTCTACTGGTGTGCAGCCACGGAGTCATGGTGTATCCCTTTATGAAATAACCAAACAGGGGCAAATTATTTCATAGGCATTCCCCGGGCTGTAGATACTAAAATGAAAGTCTAAAGTGGTTGAACACCCCTCTACTATTGTAGCTGTTGTCCTACCTTACCTCCACCCCTGAATCTGAGCAAACATAGCCAGCTCATACACAGGTGGGGCTAATCAAACCCTTCCAGCATCTAAAGTCTTAGACCCCTTTCACACAGACTTTTTCAGGCGCTTTAGCGTTAAAAAAAAGCGCCTGAAAGAAGCCTCATCTGCAATCCCAATGTGAAAGCCTGAATGTTTTAAGAGCACATTTACACTGCCAGCGCCTGAAAAACGCTGGTAAAGCACCACTGCACAATCAACCCTCCTTTAATAACTTGTTCAGTGGTATACCTGGCCTGTAAGAAACTCTTTGTATCTACCAGGTCTCCGCTCTTCACTATATACACCCTACTACAATCAAGCTTATAGGGAGAGGCAGGCAACCTACCGTTGCGATAACCACAGCGTCTCTGATGTAAGAGGGAGCCGTGGCTGGCAGTTTTAGCAGAAGCTTCTATTTCTATTTGTATCCAGACCCCAGGGGAGGTTATCTCAAATGCCCAGAAACCATCTGGCTGGTATTAGGGATTTTGCCGCTAACTTCCCAAGGCAAAGGAAAGTACTCATAGTTGTCGGCTTCCCCCTTTGCCACAGCCACCGGGCTTTTCCATCCTTATGGTCCACACGCAAGGAGGATAGCCGCCAAAGTGCCCCCCCTAACTGCTGTCCCTCATAAGGAGCTGCTAGGTTAGGCTGCGACATGCACTGCACCAGTCAGTATATACACGGGGGGTGCAATGCCTTACCTTCGTCTTTCCCATTTGAGGTGGTTTAAGCCGATATTCGCTCCTCTACGCCACTTGTCCACCATAGTGAACTGGTGTCTCTTTGGGCTCTCTCTTCAGCCACCATGCTGGTCGGTGTCTCCTCCAGCGCTTCCCCTTCCCGGGGTCACACCGTTGTCCACCGCTTAGGGAGAAAGACAGAAGGAGCCTGAGAGGCAGAGATGTTGAGCGTTGTATTCACACCCCAGTGACCAGATCGCTGATACAGTTTCTAGGTCACTTGTGAGAAGGCCGGAGCCTGCAGGATATATTTCAGCCCCAGGCCTGCCTATACCTGCCTCACAGGGTTACCATCCGACCCTCAGTCTTCTGGTTAGAAGAAAAAAAAAAAAAACGTTTCGCTGTGTAGGGAGAAACACAATCAAAAACTGAGGATCAAGGGGAAGGGTGGGGACTTAAAACAGCTGTCAATTGATTGTGTTTCCTGTAGGGAGGAGCCTCTCATCTCTCAGGTGTGCCGTCCTGGAAGATGACTAGAGATAAGAACTTTTCTTGAATATATACAGACAAAAACACCTTGAATAGGCTGTTGTGCACACTTTAAGAATTGGTGTGCTCATGACAGAAACATTTTTGGTGTTTTTTTTTACAGATGTTAGCCACAGCTGAACATCCGTTTCTGTTTCATCACCATCTACTTTGAAAAAATACCTGCCGCTTCTATCCAGCATGATTAGAATCAACAGACCACCAATGCTGGAGGGATCTGCTCCAAGAAACCATCAGTCAAACAGCGCAGATCCAGCTTAAGGAGCAGATTGATTTCATTGTATTTCACGTCTGCAAAATCTAGTTTAAAAAAAAAAAAAAAACTTTCCTTTTTCTAAACAACACTATGTACAAATGGAGTCAAAGAGGTGACACCGTGTGGAATGGCTGTTAAAGCTGAACTCCAGGCAAACCACTAAGCAACACATAGATGAAATGGACATAAAAGCTGTTTTAATTAAAAAGAGATTTGTAATTTTGTCCATCCAGTCCCACCATTCACACAGATTTGTCACACAACACAGCCTTTGACCTGATTTTTCTCTGCTGCAGTTCAATAGCACTTACAGGCCTTGCCTCCATTAGCTCAACGCTCTGTCACTCTGCTCTCTCCTATCAGCAAGCTCCTTGAGAACCACTGATATATATGGCAGGGAGGTCACTGTCTGTGTGCTGCTCCCCTGCAGCGCCACCTAATACTTACCTGAGTCCCCTCTCAATCCAGCGATGTGCCTCAGCTGTCCCGGGACTCCCTCTCCTCATTGGCTGAGAGAGCAGCATGAGCCATTGGCTCCCACTGCTGTCAATCACAGCCAATGAGGTGAGCGGGGGGGGGGGGGGGGGGGCGACTATGTCTTATGGATGCATAAAGCAGGGCTCGGGATCCAGCATGCACCAGTGCCTCCATAGCAAACAGCTTACTTTTGGGGGCACTGATCAAGGGGGAGGAGCACCGGCAGGGGACCTAAGAAGAGGACCGGGGCTGCTCTGTGCGAAACCATTGCACAGAGCGGGTACATATAACATGTTTGTTATTTATTTTTATTTTTTATAAAGTAGAACCTTTAATACTGCTTTAATTTTCCAGTTAAGTCAGAAGTCTGACTGGCATTCCTGAGAAGGTTTCCTGCATATGTTTCGATAACTGTTCCAGCTGCTCAAATATTTCAGCCAAGAGAAAGATTTATTAGGGCACGTTAATCTTCTGCAACTCTGCAAGCTTAGGCAGCATTAAATTATACAATTGCTTCCTTAAGATAACATCACTTCTGCCAATGAGCCTGAAAATTAGACTGTTATACGCAAATACCGATAACTGTATAATCTAAAAGAATGGAAAAAGCACTGAAATTATTCTAAAGAGAAGATGTTGGATAGATTTCCTGACTCCTACAAGTCATTCAGGTACACCACAAAACAATATGATGAGCTAGGTGCAAGGAATCTCACCTGTTTCCTAAGAAAATTTAAAATGTTGGCTGGTTGTGCAGTAACTTCATCTTTGGATATCAAGATTGGCCCAAAACCTGTGAAATGGAAATAGCACAAGTGAGCCCATATCAGCTTTTGGCTTCTGACAGATTTTTGCAGACAGATAACAATGATGTTCAAAAAGAAAGGTACATTCTGTACATCCACAGGAGCCTAGACTGACCAAGCAGAAGTTTAGAAGGTGTTACTTTGCCAATGCAGAGAACATGGTGTGCTGTAGACTGTTCTGATCAATTCTACCTACCCCGATAGTCTAGAAGTTATATAGAGAAGCTGGTGTTCACAAGATATATATGGGCCTTTGTCATGCTGATGACCACAAGATATGATGCCCTAGAGGGGATCCTTTTTAAACCAGGGTGCCTTGAGGTTTTTTCAGGGGTGCCTTGGCAAAATGCCTAAAAATTGCCCAAAAATTGTATACAAGCCCGCATGTGGATAAAGGTTGCCTTTTTAGTTAGACTGTCACGGGTTTTCATTGTGCACCATTACAACCTTCTAGCTGTCGGCATCCTAACGACCAATGGCATCATCAGTTGATAAGGAGGATGTCAGTCCCCTGCATAGCATCCTTTTACCTTCCCCTGCCCCTCTCCATCAGCATCAGCATTGGGGTCACATTAGCACAGGGATGGAGAAAAATTGAGGGAGAAGAGAACCATTGAAATAGTCAGTACCCGTTTACAAAAGTATATTTGCTTTGGAAGAATAAATCACCCCTAACTTTGGTTGTCCTACTTGGACTTTTGGATGTTGCTGCATTATGTAACACTATTAGAATAGCTTTTACATTTTAGAATGGGATGCCTCGAGACTGTTCATTATTTTTTAAAAGGTACCTCGAGATTGTCCATAGTTTTTAAAGGGTTCCTTGACTGGAAAAAGGTTAAGAAACACTGGACTAGGGATTGAGGAAACCTTTTAATAAAATAATGGTAGATACTTTCTTGAGCTTAGCACTGGTTATCAGTGGGATCTTTTTTCTGGAACACTTACTCCTTTCACTAAAATTTTTTTTTTTTTTTTTTTTTGTAGCTTGTACTGAAACTACCTACAGTACACCTGCCATGACAGTTGCCTGGCAGAGTTGCCTGGCTGGCCCCACCATGCTAACTCTGGGAAGCCGGCTGTGAAGCCCCACTGCATGCGCAAGCTGTGCTGCACCCTGTAAATGGACTTGCAGCCTCCTGAGACTTGTGCCATGTCCCAAGAGGCTACTGGTGTTTGAACTTCCACTCAAATTGCCTAGGCGATCTGAGTGGGAACCTGTAAAAACCAGGTACCCTCTCTCCCCAAAAAAAGTCTAAAAGCTGAAAGAGAAGATTTTAAATATATAATTGAATGTACAGTGCATTCGGAAAGTATTCACAGTGCTTCACTTTTTCCACATTTTGTTATGTTACAGCCTTATTCCGAAAAAGATTAAATTAATTATTTTCCTCATAATTCTACAAACAATGCCTCATAATGACAACATGAAAGAAGTTTGAAATCTTTGCAAATTAAAAAAAAAAATTAAAAAAAAAAAAAAAAAAAAAGGATTTACAGTTTTTGCCATGGCACTCAAAACTGAGCTCAGATGCATCCTGTTTCCACTGATCATCTTTGAGATGTTTCTACAACTTGGAGTCCACCTGTGGTAAATTCAGTTGATTGGACATGACTTGGAAAGGCACACACCTGTCTATATAAAGGTCCCACAGCTAACAGTACATGTTAGAGTACAAACCAAGTCATAAAGTCCAAAAAAACAAAGTTACTTACTGGTAACGTTCTTTCCCGTAGTCTTTCAGGACAGCCACCTGAGAGATTGGCTCCTCCCCTCTGATTGGAAACACCTGCGCCAGCTTCTATAAATTTCCTCCTCCCCTGCTGGCTCCTCAGTTCTTTAAGGAGCACCTCCAGTCCGCTGGGGAGACACAAGAACATATGATACACATAATTCATTATATCACATTTCCTGTAAGGAAATCTCTATGTCTTATTACAGAATTTCGTGGGTACCCGGCTGTCCTGAAAGACTACGGGAAAGAACGTTACCAGTAAGTAACTTCGTTTTTCCCCTAATCGTCTTTCAGGACAGCCACCTGAGAGGATAAACAAGCACTTACCCCTAGGGCGGGACCACGGCTTGTAAGACCTTGCTTCCAAAGGTCTGATTTTTAGCCACCCAAAGACCCACTCTATAGTGCCTTACAAAGGTGGCAAAGCTGGACCAGGTTGCCGCATTACAAATCTCTTCCGGCGTTGCTCCAGCTCCTTCTGCTTGCGACGCAGCCATTGCCCTGGTGGAGTGTGCCCTGATACCCTCTGGGACCTGCATGCCTCCTAACCTATAAGCCTGTTCAATGGCTTCTTTTAGCCATCTGGATATGGTGCGTCTTGAGGCCTTATGCCCTTTTCTTACCCCAGAAATTAAAATAAATAAGGAATCCGTCTCCCTAATCTCTTTTTTTGCTTCTAAATAATGCAAGACGCGTCTCCTCACATCTAGACTATGGAACTTTACTTTCTGTTCTTTAGACGGATTTGGGCAAAACGATGGTAACACAATCTCCTGGCCTCTGTGGAATTTCGAGGCCACTTTAGGCAGAAATGCCGGATCCATCTTAAAGATCATGCGATCCGGAAAAATCTGAAAAAAGGGGGGCCTGATTGACAGGGCCTCCAACTCACAGACCCTTTTTACTGTAGTAATTGCCACCAAGAAGACTGCTTTAAGCATCAACATCTTCAGGTTGCAACTATCCACTGGTTCAAAGGGGTCCGCTGTCATAGTTTGCAGCACTAATGACAGATCCCACTTTGGAAAGACTGTACCTTGTATTGGTCTTTGTCTGCTCAGTGATCTAAAGAGTCTGATTACCCACGGATCAGATGCCAACCTCTTTTCCAGGTAAGCTGAAAGTGCTGACACTTGACTCTTAAGCGTGCTAAGACTTAGTCCTTTGTCTATCCCGTCCTGTAGAAACTCCACTGAGCTTTGTATATTAAACTTCCTTGTCTGTACACCATCTGTTAAAACATCTCCATACCTTCTGGTAGATGTTTTGCGTCTCAATCTTTCTGCTCTTCAGCATTGTGTCTATTAGATGGTCTGAGAACCCCTTTGCTTCTAGCAACTGCTCCTCAGACACCATGCGGCCAAGTTCCATCTTTGCACTTGGGGGCAGTGTACTGGACCCTGGGAGAGATCTTCCTGGATCGGTAATAACCAGGGGGGTTCCACCGCGAGTTCTCTGAGCATAGAGAACCACGGTCTCCTGGGCCAATAGGGCGCTGTGAGAATTAGTGTTGTCTTCTCTGTACGTAACTTCCTTAGTACCGCTGGTAGAAGTACAGGTGGGGGAAAGGCATAGCATTTGTTGAATGCCCACATTTGTGCTAACGCATCTACCCCGAGCACTCCATCCTCTCTTTTCAGGGAGAAGAACGCTCTGACTTTCCTGTTTTTCTTTGAGGCAAACAAGTCCACCTGAGGTATTCCCCATTTTTGAGCAATCTGCTCGAATACCTCCTGCTTCAGCGCCCAATCGCCCTCCTTCACTTTTTTCCTGCTGAGGAAATCCGCCACTTTGTTTAAGTCCCCCTTCAAATGGACTGCTGACAATGAGAGTACATTTTCTTCTCCCCATTTTAAGATTTCCTCTGCTAAGGACCACAGGGTTCCGCTTCTTGTTCCCCCCTGTTTGTTTATACAACCCCTGGCAAAAATTATGGAATCACCAGTCCCTGAGGATGTTCCTTCAGTTGTTTATTGTTGTAGAAAAAAAGCAGATCACAGACATGGCCAAAAACTATAGGCATTTCAAATGGCAACTTTCTGGCTTTAAAAAACACTAAAGGAAATCAAGAAAAAAACCCTAGTTAGACTTACCGGTAACAGTATTTCTACGAGTCTTTCAGGACAGCACCTGGAGAGAGAGCGCAGCTCCACCCACTTTTCCCAGGAAACACTGCAGTCAGTTTTTTCTTTAAAGACCGGACGCTTCCACCATGGCCTCAGTTGTTCACAGAGTACCTCTAGCCATGCTGAAATTAGATAAGCAAAACATAGCAATAACACCACATGTTACACAAACCATTAGGGCGGGTCATCGGTGTTGTCCTGAAAGACTCGTAGAAATACCGTTACCGGTAAGTCTAACTAGGGTTTTTCTCCCCTCGTCTTTCAGGACAGCACCTGGAGATAATAAAAGAGTACTTACTCTAGGGTGGGACCACCGTCTGCAGGACTTTCCTGCCGAACGATTGTTCCGATGCTGATAGCAAGTCCAACCTGTAGTGGCGGGTGAAGGTGGAGAAGCTTGTCCACGTGGCCGCTTTACAGATCCGACCTGGAGAAGCCCTGCTCTTTGCGCCCAGGACGTTGCTACTGCCCTTGTTGAATGGGCCATTACCCCCGTGGGAGGATCAGCCCCTGAAGCTTTATAGGCTTCACTAACAGCCATTCTTAGCCATCTGCCTATAGTGCTTTTGGAAGCACTATGACCCTTTCGAGATCCAGAGAAAAGAATAAAAAGAGAATTTGACTTCCTAAAGTCTCTCGTGATTTCTAAATAATGAAGTAAACATCTTCTCACATCCAGAGTATGAAAAGACTCCTCTTTAGAGTTGGATGGTGTAGGACAAAAAGTAGGTAAAATTATCTCTTGTGCCCTATGAAAAACGGTTGCAACTTTTGGCAAAAAACCCGGGTCAGTTTTCAGCACTACCCGGTCTGGAAATATAAAGCAAAAGGGTTCTATTATAGATAGAGCTTGTAATTCACTAACTCTTCTGGCCGAGGTAATTGCTACCAACAGGACTAATTTGAGCGACCATAATTTTATAGTTGCTTCCTCTGGGGGCTCAAAAGGTGATTTGATCAACCCCTGTAGCACCAATGATAAATCCCATTTAGGAAAGGATTTAAAAAGGTATTGGCCTAAGCCTGGCAAATGCTTTAAAAAATCTAATTATAAACGGCTCTTGAGATAACTTTCTCTCAAGAAAAACCGACAATGCAGCCACTTGCACTTTCAGGGTACTGGCTGCCAAACCCATCTCCATTCCTTCATTGAGAAACTCTAATATTGAAGGCAATTCCTGTGGTGAACATTTTTTAGTCATGCACCAGGAATTAAACCGCTTCCATGTTTTAAAATAAATACCTCTGGTAACCTTTTTTCGGCTACTTAACAGGGTCGACACCAGTTTATCTGAGAAGCCTTTTCTTTTTAGAATCTGCTCTTCAGTAACCACCCCGTCAGCTTGAGCTGGTCGATATTTGGATGCTGAAGGGGACCCTGGGTTAAGAGATCTTTTTGAAGTGGAAGGACCCAGTGAGGTTCCACCGCCATCCTCTGTATAGTTGCAAACCAGGGCCTCTTGGGCCAAAAAGGAGCCACTAGGATCATACTTGTGGACTCTTGTTGTAATTTCTTTAAAACCAAAGGGATCATTTGAAAGGGGGGAAAGGCGTAGCACAAGTGGAAGTTCCACGGTTGTGCCAGCGCATCCAGCCCTCTCGCCTGATCTTGCCTGTTTAGTGAATAATAGGCTTTCACCTTTGAATTCTTCTGGGATGCGAACAGGTCTATCTGAGGAGCTCCCCATTTCTCTGTTAATTTTTGGAATACCTCCTTGTTTAGACTCCACTCTGCCTCTAGTATCCTTTCTCTGCTTAGAAAGTCGGCCACTAGATTCAGATCCCCTTTTAAGTGTACCGCTGTTAGGGACTTTAAATTGTTTTCTGCCCAGGATAGAATCTGAAGGGAAAAGGCTAGCAAGACTTTGCTTCTCGTACCTCCTTGTCTTGTCACATATGCCACTGCTGTGGCATTGTCTGATAGTACTTGAACATGGTGACCCTGGACTAGATTCTCGAAAGCCCATAGTCCTAGGAAAATAGCCCTTAGTTCCCTCCAATTGGAGGATCTCCTGGCTTCCCTGTTCGTCCAATTCCCCTGAGCCATCTGTCCTTCCAGGTGGGCGCCCCAACCCCAGGAACTCGCATCCGTTGTTAACCTCTTCTCCCGGGGAAAACACCAGAGCAAGCCCCTGACCAGATTGGAGTGACTCCTCCACCACCAGAGTTTCCTCTGAACTCGGGGGGATATTATTATCATTTTTTCTAGGGACTCTCCATAGGACCAATTTTTCAAGATTGCTGAAGATCCCTTGCGTGTAAACGTGCCCACTGTACTGCTGGTATCGCTGCAGTAAGGAGCCCCAAGACGGACATAGCTGCCCTGATGGAAATCGGCAGGTTTGTCTGTGTCTTTTTTTACCGCATTCTGAAGTTTTACAATCTTTTCCTCTGGGAGGAAGATTCTCTCCTGTATGGAATCTATAGTGTAACCTAGAAATTTTATTATCTGTGATGGAATCATGTTTGATTTTTCCTTGTTTATTAACCAGCCCAGGCTCTCCAGATGTCTCTTTGTCCTTTCCAGATCCTTCTCTAATACGTGCCTTGTTTTGGCAAATAATAGAAGATCGTCTAAATATGGGACAATTGAGATTCCCTCTACTCTGAGAGGGGCTAAGGCTTCTGCCAGGATTTTCGTGAATATCCTTGGAGAGGATGACAGCCCGAAAGGGAGAGCTCTGAACTGAAGATGTATGATAGACTCTCCCATCCTGATTGCAAATCTGAGGTGTTTTTGTGATGCTGGGGCTATAGGCACATGGAGATATGCATCCCTCAGGTCTATGGATACCATAAAACAGTTTGGGATCAGGAGACCCCTCACTGAAAAGATCATATCCATCTTGATTTTTTTGTACCTGACAGATCTGTTGAAAATCTTCAGGTTCAGAATGAATTTGAATTTGCCTGAAGGCTTCTTTACCAGAAGTATGTGCGAATAGCACCCCTGTTTCACTTCTTTGGGGTGAACATTTATGATCACCTTTTGCTGAAATAATTCCTGTAGAATTGTAGTCATAGCTGCAAGCTTTTCTGGATCTCTGGGAGCTTGAGTTATAAAAAGCCGAACCGGTAGTGGTTGTAAAAAATCCAGCACGTAACCCTCTTTTATGGTTTTGAGGATAAACAGACTGTCTGTTATCCTCTGCCACTGTGGAAAGAAGGTCTGTAACCTTGCCCCCACAGTCGGAGGACAGTCACTGGCTCTTTGTATTCGGGGTAGGGGGGCGAAATAGCACTCCTGACTTGCCCCTGCCTCTCTGAGACCTCCAAGGTCTTTTATAACCCATCTTCTTTGTATCTGAGGTTTTCCGAAAAGGACGAAAATGTTTACTGCCCTGAGGGATCACCTTTTTCTTAATGGGGAAGGCCTTTTTCTTGTCAGCCATTCTTTCCAGTATGGCTTCAAGACCCGGGCCAAAAACCAAATCCCCTTCAAAGGGTAGACCACACAGCTTGGTCTTTGAGATCTCCGGTCCAAGTCTTGACCCATAAAGCTCTACGAGTTGAATTAATTAAGGCAGAGGATCTGGCTGACATCCTGACTGATTCAGCTGAAGCATCTGCTATATATCCTACTGCTTTCAGTAGTACCGGTAGTGTCTCTAAAAGATCTTTACGAGGGGTCCCTGCCTCGATGTGAGCTTTTAGTTGTTCCAGCCAATGCTCTAGGTTTCTGGCCACCACTGTTGAGGCCATAGCTGGCTTTAAATTTGCTAGGGTGGAATCCCAAGCTTTTTTCAGCAAGGAGTCGGCCCTTTTATCCATGGGATCCTTGAGGATACCCATGTCCTCAAACGCAAGGTCGATGTTTCTCAACACTTGAGAGAAAGCCGCATCCAGTCTAGGTTTTTTGTTCCAGACCTGTGTGCTATCTTCTTCAAAGGGAAACCTGCGTTTGAGGGATCTAGAAAAGAAAGGGGCCCTCTCTGGGTCCTTCCATTCCCTTTTAATTGTTTCTGACAGAAACTTATGCACCGGAAACACCCTGTGCTTCACTTCACCCATGCCTTAAAACATTTTCTCATGTAACGATAGCAGGGTTTTATCCTCTGTAACATTTATAGTGTGAATAGTTTTTAGCAGATCGTCCACCTCCTCTAGAGATAATTTATATCGAGAAGAAGAAGAAGATTCTTTCTCTTCCTCTGATTCCGTAGCCACGCTATGATCTTCCTCTTCCGAGTCACTGCCCCCTCTGTATGCAGAAACGGAGGACTAGGAACGAGGTACTGAGCTGCTACCTGCAGCTGGACGTTTGTCAAGATAAGATCTGAATGATTCAAAAGTATCAGCCAAATCTTTTCTGAAAGAGCTCAGTAAATCTTGCTGAACCACAGGTGTAGTAGGAGTGGTTTCCTCTTTCACTAAGTCTGCAATACATCCTTTGCATAACACTTTTGCCCAAGACTCTTTAAGCACATTTTTACAAGATGGGCATTTCCTTTTAACAGAAAAAGAGGAATGTTTGGTCTTTTCTTTTGCCTGCTGAAATACATAAGCAAATAAAACCGTATGTTTTTACCCTACAAACAAACAGCATGCTGAAAAAAATGGAGGAGCTAACACTTTAACCCCTCTACTTAAACTCAGCCAGTAAATCCCCCCACAGATTTACTTCACAATCCTTAAACACACTTACTTCCTGTTTCAATACACAGAAAGAGTGTTGCAGGCTCTTTAAAATTCCCAGAATTTAGCAAAGAGGGAAACTAAAACATGCCCATAGAGTAAGTTACAGAGACCGCTGTCCCCGCTTACCTGGGCCTGGCTGACTTGTGTGGCTCCTGCTCCTGCCACCACCGATTGTTCCTCCTCCATGCTGCCAGGATTCCCAATGGTGTCAGGTGCCTGTATTTAAAGTTTCCCGGTCCGCTCGCCGCTGCGAGGGCCGGAAATGACGTCAGCCGAATGAGACCGCCCTCTCCTCCTGCGTTCCAGTGTCCGGAACCGGAAGCCACGTCGCGCCGCTGGAGGTCCGCCCCCGGCCGTAGTGACGCGCTCGCCACCGGAACCCGGAAGGCTGAGCATTGGGGATGAAGAGGAGACGCCGCTCCTCCCCAGCTAGCCACCGGTCTGAGGGAGCGGGGACCCCCAGCAGCCTGACCCTCGCCAGGTATGAAGAGGGGAGGACGCCGGAGCAACCCCCACACGTAAAGGGAGGAAGCTGGGCTGGCCTGTGCACAGAAAAAAACAAAATACAGGTATGCCCCCAACTCTCTCCACCTGGAGAAAGCGCAGCACACCCCTGGCTCCCTGCAGCGCTTCCACCATGGCGGAGGAAACACTACAACTGAGGCCATGGTGGAAGCGTCCGGTCTTTAAAGAAAAAACTGACTGCAGTGTTTCCTGGGAAAAGTGGGTGGAGCTGCACTCTCTCTCCAGGTGCTGTCCTGAAAGACAAGGGGAGAAATAATTGTGGTGGCCAGTAACAGTTAGATTTATAGAACAAGCACAGGGAATAAATTATGGAATCACTCAATTCTAAGGAAAAAATTATGGAATCACCCTGTAAATTTTCATTACAAACACTAACACCTGCATCAGATTAAATCTGCTTGTTAGTATGTAGGTAAAAAGGAGTGATCACACCTTGGAGAGCTGTTGCAACAAGTGGACTGACATGAAGCATGGCTCCAACACCAGAGATGTCAATTGAAAAAAAGGAGAGGATTATCAAACTCCTTAAAGAGGGTAAATCATCACGCAGTGTTGCACAAGATGTTGGTTGTTCACAGTCGGCTGTGTCTAAAACATAGACCAAATACAAACAACATGGGAAGGTGGTTAAAGGCAAGCATACTGGTAGACCAAAGAAGACATCAAAGCGTCAAGACAGAAAACTTAAAGCAATATGCCTTGAAAACAGAAAATGTACAACAAAACAAATGGGAGGAAACTGGAGTCAACATCTGTGACCAAACTGTAAGAAACCGCCAAAAGGAAATGGGATTTACATACAGAAAAGCTAAAAGAAAGCCATCTCTAACACCTAAACACAAAAAAACAAGGTTACAATGGGCTAAGGAAAGGCAATCGTGGACTGTGGATGATTGAATTTCTGTCTTGACGCTTTGATGTCTTCCTTGGTCTACCAGTATGCTTTCCTTTAACCACCTTCCCATGTTGTTTGTATTTGGTCCATGTTTTAGACACAGCCAACTGTGAACAACCAACATCTTGTGCAACACTGCGTGATGATTTACCCTCTTTAAGGAGTTTGATAATCCTCTCCTTTTTTTCAATTGACATCTCTGGTATTGGAGCCATGCTTCATGTCAGTCCACTTGTTGCAACAGCTCTCCAAGGTGTGATCACTCCTTTTTACCTACATACTAACAAGCAGATTTAATCTGATGTAGGTGTTAGTGTTTGTAATGAAAATTTACAGGGTGATTCCATAATTTTTTCCTCAGAATTGAGTGATTCCATAATTTATTCCCTGTGCTTGTTCTATAAATCTGTTACTGGCCACCACAATTTTTTTACTTGATTTCTTTTAGTGTTTCTTAAAGCCAGAAAGTTGCCATTTGAAATGCCTTTAGTTTTTGGCCATGTCTGTGATCTGCTTCCTTTCTACAACAATAAACAACTGAAGGAACATCCTCAGGAACTGGTAATTCCATAATTTTTGCCAGGGGTTGTATAGGCGATCACGGACGCATTGTCGGACCTGACCTGCAAATGATGACCCCTCAGCTCTTCCTGGAAGGTTTGAAGTGCATACCATACTGCTCTCAATTCCTTCCAGTTGGATGATCTCATCCTCTCCTCCTTTCCCCAAGTCCCTTGTGATATCTGAGAGCCTAAATGTGCTCCCCACCCTACGCCGCTCGCGTCTGTGGTTAAGATTCGGGAAATGGGTAGGCTCCACAGCCGTCCTTTGTTCATGTTCTCTGTCCTCCTTCACCACCATAAGGTTCTTTTTACCCTTGCTGGCAATAGCACCTTGGTGTCTAAGGACTCCTGCCTGTGATCCCATATCCTTAATAGAAACATCTGCAGTGGCCGGAAATGCAGGCCTGCCCATTGCACTGCTGGGATTGTAGATGTTAACAGACCCAGTGTTGACATTATCTGCCTTATGGTACATGGTAAGTTGGCTTGCAATCTGCTTACTTCTTTCTGAATCTTACCTATTTTCTCTTTGGGAAGAAACAGCCTTTGTTGCGCTACATACCCCAAGTATACTATTTGCTGACTGGGCTGTAAATTGGATTTTTCCAAATTTACCAGCCAACCTAGACTCTCTAAAAACATTTGCGTATAGTTGAGGTTTTGTAGTAACTTCCTGGGCGACTCTGCCCACAAGAGAAGGTCGTCCAAGTAGGCAATGGATATGCCTTTGACCCGTAATGGTGCCAGAGCTTCAGCCAGAATTTTTGTAAAAATTCTGGGCGATGAGGAGAGGCCAAAGGGTAGAGCCTGAAATTGAAGGTGCATGATTCCTACTTCTGTCTTTATTGCTAATCTCAGAAATTTCTGACACTTCTGGTGTATCGGGATGTGGAGGTATGCGTCCTTTAGGTCTAGGGAGACCATATAACAGTTTGGGGGCAGAAGTGCCCTTACTGAATATATGGACTCCATTCTGAACCTCTTGTAGGTTATGGACAAATTTAGAGGCTTGAGGTTGAGGATTGGTCTGACCTTCCCTGAAGTTTTCTGCACTCCGAATATGTGGGAGTAGAAACCTTGCCCTCTTTCCCCTTTTGGTACCTTGATAATCACACTTTGTTCTTTGAGTTCCTTTAAGGATCTCATTAATCTTCTGCCCTTCTCCTTGATCCTCGGAAGTTTGGCGATGTATAACCTGTTTGGGGGTGATCTTGAGAACTCTAAACGATATCCTTCCTTTATTGTTCTCAGAATAAACGGGTTGGAAGATATTTCTTCCCATTGCGGGAGGAAGGCCCCCAGTCTCCCTCCCACTGCGACTACTTTGTCATTTCTTCTGGGTTTGCTCAGGAGGACGAAAATTCGTCCCTCCCTTGCCTTTCCCTCTCTGAACCCAAGGTCTCCTCTGGGTCTCCATCTTGGGAGTTGTAAAGCGGGATCTTGTATTCCCTCTTTGCCTCTTCTTACTTTGTTGTGGCTGTTTCTAATTAGCTTTACGCTTCAGTGGAAATGCCTTCTTCCTATCTGCAGTTCGGTCCAGCACCTTTTCTAACCCTGGTCCGAACAGCAGATCCCCTGTAAAGGGAATCCCGCAGTTTGGCTTTGGACACGCAGCCACCCTGCCATGTCTTAAGCCAAAGGGCCCTTCTTGTGGAATTGGCCAGTGCGGAGGACCTGGCTGCCATCCGAACCAGTTCTGTGGAGGCGTCTGCGATATATGCAAGACCTCGCAGGAGTGTGGGAAATGAAGCCAGAATCTGCTCCTTCGCAGTTGCTTCTTCAATATGAGCCACTGTGACCGCCATAGCTGGCTTCAGGCTTCCCACCGTCGAGTCCCATGATTTTTTTTTTTTAACAATGAGTCCATTCTTTTATCCATTGGCTCAGAAAGAACCCCCATGTCCTCAAATGCCAAGTCCGTGTGCCTTGACACCTGCGAGAAGGCTGCATCTAGTTTTGGAGCCTTGTTCCACACTGATGCTGGATCCTCTGTAAAGGGAAACCGTCTCTTTAAGGCCTTAGAAAAGAATGGCTCTCTTTCAGGTTCCTGCCACTCTTTCTTAATAGCCTCTACTAGGACCTCATGAACAGGAAAATTCCTCTTTTCCCATTCCCCTAGGCCCTCATACATCTGATCGTGCAATGATAATGGTTTCTTCTCCGTTGATATACCTAGTGTGGTATAAATGGCCCCTAAAAGGTGATCTACCTCTTCTAATGAGAGTTTGTATCAGGATGGCTTCCTGGAATCCCCATCCAGAGCTTCCCCCTCAGAATCTTGGGAGCCAGAAGTTGCACTGTCAGGTTCTTCTTCCACCTCCTCTCTAGGGGCTACTGAAGGACCTGCACTAGTGGAGGGTATTGCCTGAGCTCCTGTTGTTGTAGGAGGAGCAGTCTGAAACTGTGGCATCTGAAACAATTCAAAAAAGTTTTTTAAGGATTCGAACGTACTAGACAATTCTTTAACAGATGCCGCTAGTTCACCCTGCTCTGAAGAATGTTCTTGTACTAGTTTGCTAATCTTTACATAATGGTTTTTCCCAAGAATCTCTAAGGGTAATTTTACAGGAAGGGCACCTCCTTTTTGAAACATGAGAGGCCCTGGTTTTCTCTGTTTTCTGAAAAGACATAAAAAAAAAAAACCCCAACCATTAACACACAGTACCCTTTCCTGCATAATTGCAGGAGTGCAACACTTTCATTCAGGGTTGCCTCACCAGGGGCCCTATGAGTCCACCCTCTGACACCTGAGGGTCTTTAACCTGCTCCCCCCCCCCCTTGCACCTGTCCCACACTAATGATGGGGGGAGGGGGATGGTTCAGGCCAGGGGAGCTCCACCCTAGGTTCCCCTTACCTTAACATGGCTGGAGCTGGTCTCTGCTGGAGCAGTGCGGTCCAAATCCTCTGCATCCACCATCCTCGTGTCACCTCTGGAGCTTTTGCTGTCTCTACAGCATGTACAGCTCCTGTCCAGCCCCATGCCTGGCTCCCATTCAACATTCGCGGGCAGAACCGGAAGCCGCGAACCCGGAAGTGCACGCCCCTTCTGGCCGGATATGACGTAACCCGCCACACAATCTCAATACCCGGCGCGTTCTACTCCACACGCTGCTGGGGGCATGAGACTGCAGGTGCTGCGCTCCACTTCACCGCACTCGGTGATGAAAAGGAAGCCCCCTGACCTCAACCTGCGCTCAGGGATGCGGGGGTGGCAATATCCAGAAAAAGTTTTTCTGACCAGGTTAGTGTTATAACCGCTGCGGGTGTATACACTAACTTTTTCCCCCTGGTCTGTCCTAGGAGTCTCTACTCCTCTTTCAGGACATGCTGCCTAAGCCTCCCTGGCTCTCCTGGCTGGTTCCTGTGGTGTCTCCCCTCTGGAGGAAACACAAATAACTGAGGAGCCAGCAGGAGAGGAGGAAATTTATAGAAGCTGGCGCAGGTGTTTCCAATCAGAGGGGAGGAGCCAATCTCTCAGGTGGCTGTCCTGAAAGACAATTAGGGGAAAATTGTCTGTAGACCTTTGAGACAGAATTGTATCGAGGCACAGATCTGGTGAAGGGTACAGAAAATTTTCTGCAGCATTGAAGGTCCCAATGAGCACAGTTGCCTCCATCATCCATAAATGGAAGAAGTTTGGAACCACTAGGACTCTTCCTGGAGTGGATCGCCTGGCCAAACTGAGCGATCGGGGGAGAAGAGCCTTAGTCGGGGAAGTGACTAAGAACCCGATGGTCACTTTGACAGAGCACCAGCGTTTCTCTGTGGAGAGAGGACAACCTTCCAGAAGAACAACCATCACTGCAGCACTCCACCAACCAGGCGTCTATGGTAGAGTGGCCAGACGGAAGCCACTCCTCAGTAAAAGGCACATGACAGCCTGCCTTGAGTTTGCCAAAAGGCACCTGAAAGACTTTCAGACCATGGAGAAACAAAATTCTCTGGTCCGATGAAACAAAGATTGAACTCTTTGGCCTTAATGGCAAGCGTCATGCCTGGAGGAAACCAGGCACCGCTCATCACCTGGCCAATACCATTCTTACAGTGAAACATGGTGGTGGCAGCATTATGCTGTGGGGATGTTTTTCAGCGGCAGGAACTGGGAGACTAGCCAGAATCGAAGGAAAGATAAATGCAGCAATGTACAGAGACATCCTTAATGAAAACCTGCTACAGAGTGCTCTGGACCTCAGACTGGGGTGAAGGTTCATCTTCTAACAGGTCATCGACCCTAAGCACATAGCCAAGATAACAAAGGAGTGGCTATGAGACAACTCTGTGAATGTCCTTGACTTTCCCAGCCAGAGACCAGACTTAAACCTGATTGAACATCTCTGAAAAAATCTAAAAATGGCTGTGCACTGATGCTACCCTTCTAACCTGATGGAGCTTGAGAGGCCCTGCAAGGAAAAATGGGAGAAACTGCCCAAAAATAGGTGTGCCAAGCTTGTAGCATCATACTCAAAAAGACTTGAGGCTGTAATTGGTGCCAAAGGTGCTTCAACAAAGTATTAAGCAAAGGCTGTGAATACTTATGTACATGTGATTTTTTTTTTATTTTTTAAAAATTTGCAAAGATTTCAAACAAACTACCCCATTATGGGGTATTGTTTGTAGAATTTTGAGGAAAATATTGAATTTAATCCATTTTTGAATAAGACTAACGTAAAATGTGGAAAAAGTGAGGCGTTGTGATTACTTTCTGGATGCACTGTATATTGGTATATCTGTTTAATATCCTATTCATTGTGTGAGAAATTTAGAGCTGTCCTAAGCATACTTTCCTGTTTTATCTCAAGGCGTTCTCCCAGTTCTTATTTTGCGTTACAGAACAATTATTTCCTACTTTCCAATGGAGATGATTAGAACGGTCAGGATTTAGTAGTTTCAGACAACTTGACAGGGATGACACAAAGTCATGCAAATTATGCAGTGTCATTTTACAGGAGGAAATTTATAGCGGAATACATGTCTGCCAAATGAGTGGGCATTTCTCTGAACTTGAATGGTCTCTAAGAGGATGTATTGCAGAGATAAATGGCATATATGACATACACTTTAAAAATATTGTAGCATAAGCATCAACTAAACAGCCAGTAGCATTTTCAGAAAGATCCGCAACAGCAGCCTTCTCCAATGTCAGATTTATTTACCGTATTTATTTTAAGGCTCCTTTCACACTAAGGCGCTTTGCAGGCACTAAAGTGCTAAAAATAGCACCTGCAAAACGCCCTGAAAGAGCCGCTCAGTGCAATCCAATGTGAAAGCCCCGAGGGCTTTCACACTGGAGCGGTGCGCTTGCAGGGCGGTCTAAAAAGTCCTGCAAGCCACATCTTTGGAGTGCTGTAGGAGCGGTGTATTTACCGCTCCTAAAGCGCCCCTTCCCATTGAAAACAATGGGGGAGTGCTCCAAACCCGCCTGCATAGCGCTGCAAAGTGCTGCTGCAGCGGCGCTTTGTGGGTGGTTTTAACCCTTTTTTGGCCGCTAGCGGGGGGTTAAAACCGCGCCGCTAAAACGACGGTATATTTAGTGCCGCTGTACCACCAGCGCCTGCACGCTTCAGTGTGAAAGTAGCCTTAAAGTTACCTAGGTTTAAAAGCCTACACACTTTATAAAACTGGGGGGGGAGATATACTAAACCTGGAGAGCGTAAAATCTGGTGCAGCTGTGCATGGCAGCCAAGCAGCTTCCAGGTTTTATTACCAAAGTTTAATTGAAGAAGCTGAAGTTAGAAGCTGATAGGCTCCCATGCACAGCTTCACCAGATTCTGGGTGCTCCAGTTTTAGTAAGAGCCGGTTCACACAGGGGCAACACGACTTGCAGGCCGACTCTGTGAGGCGACCTGCACACGACTTCAGCGGCGACTTGCAAAATGACTTTTGTATAGAAGTCAATGCAAGTCGCCTGAAGTCGCCCCAAAAGTAGTACAGGAACCTTTTTCTAAGTCGGAGCGCCTTGAGACGCTCCTATTAGAACGGTTCCATTGTACAGAAAGGGATGCAGGCAGCTAAGTCACCCCTGTGTGAATCGGGTCTAAATCAACTCCTGGGCCTCATTTAGCGAATATTTCAAAAACTAATCAGAGTCAAAGCTTTCATTCTGACTTTTTCCCACACAAATCTGAATCCCAATTAATGCTGTTAGGACCAGTCTGTCTATTCTAGTAGGGTAGGGTAAGCATTTGGACTAAAATAGGCCACAACAAACTAGGAGCGAACTGTAATTTGTTTTGGTAATTTCTACTCGACTCCCAAGAGTAGCCCAAATTTGTAGGCCTCATTTGAGATCAGAAAAACACTTTACTGGTATATACTCATACAACTGGCCGGATAAAATAACTCTTTATGCAAGAAATATCAGAGAAATGCAAACAGAGGAAAGATTAAGTGAAACTGCACTAGAATACTCAAGTGGTTTAATCAGTGCATATGGTACACAGTCTAGATAATGTAAATGTCATTTGCTTCAAAATCCAAAACTGGATGTTCTTTGTTTGAGCACCAGACCCCCTTGAATCTCAAAGAGTTCACACAATCCTCCCAAAGCCCCTATCACCTAAGAAAACCACTGCTGAGCGTTCTTTCCTGAACAAGTAATGTCTATGGGACTATGAATAGGGATTTGGTATTATCTCACTGTATAATCACTCTAATGTTAACCAGAACATCAATAAGCATGGGACATGTTTCTCCAATAATTCACTTCCCCAGAACAAAATTCCAGGGTTCACACTGTTCCATGTGTTTTTCATTATTGTATATAAACTGTTTCTTTGCCACATTATCAGAAGTAGCCAGTCAGGAAACACTGCTTAGGGATTGTTCAGTACTGATAGACTTGAGGCATAAATCTTCAACATCTGTCCCTGGAAACATGAAGGCTAATTAGCTATTGTGGTGAAAAATCTGCTCCAGCAACCAGAGCTTACAGCAACCCAAGCTCTCATGCATGATAAAAAAAGCAGCCAATTGATTTAAAACAGTGGCCTCCAAATTGCGGTCAGTGGGCCAGATGCAGCCCCTTGCTTGCCCTTAACCAACCCTTGGGGCATTATTCCTGCCACTGAAACCCACAGTGAGGCACTATTCCTCCCACTGACCCCATGATGGGGCAATATTCCCCCCACCAGTGGGCTCTACCAGTTGAAGTTGCTGTCGATTCTCTCCCTCCAGACATCTCATGGATTTCATACTGCTATGTTGTACTGTAAGCCTATTTATTGGTTGTCTATGGTTGCTCTCTGTCCAATAATGCATTTCTATATTGTTATCTAGAAGTATTGGATGCCACCTTCTTGATAAAGAATTTGTGAAAAAAATATTCCACCCACCAATACCAATGAAAGGGCACTATTCCTCCTCCCACTGACCACAGGGTACTATGTAATATTTGTACTCCCACTGACAACCAAGCCTGTACACTGTACACCAGAGCATTTCCTAATCTCAATGGCCACATTCTGGCCCCCTGAAGTCTGAAGGACAGTAATCTGGCCCATTGTTTAGAAAGTTTGGAGACCCCTGGTTTAGAATGACAGTCCATCCAAAACCAATGTTGTAGGTTGGAGCTGAAGGGCTAAGACATCACCACTTCCTACATATCTTAACCACTTAAGGACCAGCCTCGTTTTGGATTTTAGGTGTTTACATGTTTAAAACAGGTTTTTCTGCTAGAAAATTACTTAGAACCCCCAAACATTATATATGGTTTTTCTTCTAACACCCTAGAGAATACAATGGCGGTCATTGCAATACTTTTTTTTGCACCGTATTTGAGCAGCGGTCTTATAAGCGCACTTTTTTTGGAAAAAATTCACTTTTTTGAATAAAAAAATAAAACAACAGTAAAGTTATCCCAATTTTTTTTTATATTGTGAAATATAATGTTACGCCAAGTAAATTGATACCCAACATGTCATGCTTGAAAATTGCGCCCGCTCGTGGAATGGCGTCAAACTTTTACCCTCAAAAATCTCCATAGGTGACGTTTAAAAAATTCTACAGGTTGCATATTTTGCGCTACCGAGGAGGTCTAGGGCTAGAATTATTGCTCTCGCTCTACCGGTCGCGGCGATACCTCACATGTGTGGTTTGACCACCGTTTTCATATGCGGGCGCTACTCGCGTATGCGTTCGCTTCTGCGCGCGAGCTCGTCGGGACAGAGGGGTTTTAAAAATTTTTTTTTTTATTATTTATTTTACAATATTTTATTTATTTTTACACTGTTTTAAAAAAAAAAAAAAAAAATTGTGTCACTTTTATTCCTATTACACGGAATGTAAACATCCCTTGTAATAGAAAAAAGCATGGCAGGACCTCTTAAATATGAGATCTGGGGTCAAAAAGACCTCAGATCTCATATTTACACTAAAATGCAATTTAAAAAAAAAAAAAAAAAGTCATTTAGAAAAATGACATTTGAAAAAATATGCCTTTAAGAGGCGTGGACGGAAGTGACGTTTTGACGTCGCTTCCGCCCAGCAGTGTCATGGAGACGAGTGAGCGCCATCTTGGCCTCACTCGTCTCCAGACACACCACGGCACAGGACGCGATCGCCTCCGCCGCTACCGACGGCTCCGGTAAGCAGCGGAGGGCACCGGATCGCGGCGGGAGGGGGGGGGGGCCCTTTCCCGCCACCGATAAAAGTGATCTCGCGGCGAATCCGCCGCAGGGACCACTTTTATCTGAAAGCCGGCCGCCGCACGAAAACGGGGATACCGGGGTTATGGCAGCTAGCTGCTGCCATAACAACGATATCACCGTTCAAACTTAGGACGTACATAGTCGTGCGGCGGTCGGGAAGTGGTTAATATGAATGTAAACCCTAACCGGATGACATGTAGTTTGTTAAAGCATTATGTATCATACACAAGTGCAATGTTTTTTTCCTAAAAAACACACTTTTTTTAACATCTCTTCCTATCTCAATGCTGATGATCTAAAGCAGTGGTTCTCAACCCTGTCCTCAAGTACCCCCAACAGGCCATGTTTTGGGAATTTCTTTTAGATAAAATAGCTGTTCAAAATACCAAGCCATTGACTCCCGTCAAGATAAAGGAAAACCTGCAAACATGGCCTGTAGGGAGTTACTTGAGGACAGGGTTTAAAACCTCTGAACTAAAGCATTTTCATCCTATGTCTACATAAACTTGCTCCAGTGGAGGAGCCCAAAGTGCTGGCAAGAGATTCCAGAAGAGGAGGATCAGGGCAGCTCTGTGGGGAGGATCAGGGCAGCTCTGTGGGGAGGATCAGGGCAGCTCTGTGGGGAGGATCAGGGCAGCTCTGTGGGGAGGATCAGGGCAGCTCTGTGGGGAGGATCAGGGCAGCTCTGTGGGGAGGATCAGGGCAGCTCTGTGGGGAGGATCAGGGCAGCTCTGTGGGGAGGATCAGGGCAGCTCTGTGGGGAGGATCAGGGCAGCTCTGTGGGGAGGATCAGGGCAGCTCTGTGGGGAGGATCAGGGCAGCTCTGTTGGGAGCCACTGCACACAGCACGTAAGTATACCAGGTTTGTTATTAAAAAAAACAAAAACCTTTACAATCACTTTAAAGGCTCTAGTCTACTTAAGGCTAGTGTACATGGGTTTTTGAGAGAAGAAACTCATTCTGAAATTAGATTGTGCTTTGCTTCATTTCTCCATACAAGTTAATGTGAAGCAAGGCAAATGTATTGAGATACACGCACTTTAAGATACCAATTAGATAAATTACACAAAATTTGGTCCCAATAGCTCAGCTTCAATTCAACAACTTCCATGGTTAGGCTTGACACATAAATTTACCCTAATGAAAAACAATTCTAATATTGGCGCTGGCATTAATCGCATGAAAAATCTGACAGGCTGGTTGTGTCCAAGTTGATTGATTAACTTGGGTGCAATCAGCCTGCCCATAAATGATTCGAATCTCCCAATCCCTGCTGAACCAGCCGAGATTACTCTATGGTCGGCTCTAGAGCCATGTTCCACTAACAGTCCTGTTATTGGATACTCCCACCCTCCCTCTCCATAGAAGTGCACCTGCCATACATCCAGCGGCCCAATGCAGTGTTTAAATCCAGCCAACAAATTCTTCTTTCCCCTCACCTCACATGCATAGTTGATCCCTATAGACTTCTATGGGGCTGATAGGCCAATGGAAGCCTATGGGAATCAAATGCCCTGGGCCAGTGCAAAGAATATTTTACCATTTTAGCATTTGAACACTGCGACATGCTACAGGATGGTGTCAAGCAGGCAGACGGGGCGGGGCGGGGCGGGGCGTAGTAGGGTTGTTCAATTTATATTGGGTTTTGGGGCCATACATACATTGATATTCTGGCTTTGTGATTCAAATTGGCACTCAGTGAACACTTTTTTTTTTAGGAACTACTGCACACCTGCTTAAGCTGGCCATACACTTCTTGCATTTTGGCTCATCCATGTTGAAACAGCCAAAATTTGAGCTGTGGGAGGCCTTGTTGGCATCACCTAGATGGACAAACTTCGATAAAAAAAGAGAAAAAAAAAAAATCAAAGAAGCCAGGTGGAAAACTGTTAGCTAAACAATGACTACATACTATCAGATGCAATCACTGCTTGGGTATTAAGGCAGTGATGGGCACTGTGGTTATCTGAATACAATAGCCGGCAGAGGAGACTCCTTCATGAAACATATGTGCGTGTGCCTAGCATTATTTATTAACAATGCCTGACTATTGTAAGAGTTGTCTAAATCCAGCACTTGCCAAAACAGGACCACAAAAGGGGTGCCAACAAAACACTGTTAATCAGTGTGTGACTTCAACTGAACGATATGTACAATTACAAGTGAACAGATTACCTTGAAGACTTGCCCAGGTGTAATCCATGGGGTTTAGCTTCAGGGGAGCACCAACAAATCTTGCATAAGCCTGAAAAGTACAGAGAAATAATAATGTAATAGAGATCCAAGAGTACAAAAACGAATGCTGTGCTCACATGCCAACAACAAACCACCGAGAACTGGGGGCAGCAATACACACGTTATTACCATTACTGTAGGCTGGAACCAAACTGTTTAATTAATCAGGTAAAGAGACAAAGAACATGGTCACATTTTGTATTTTTAAAGAACGAATATGCTGCTCTGAAAATGTGATTATTGCATTTCTCAGCTAAATAACATACCCCAGGCCATTGGGAGCTGCTTCACACCTTTTGAATATACAGAACAGGGATATCTGTGATTAACCACTTTACAGAGATTTTTCCATTGGCTATCTGAACGTAGTAAATTAATTAGCATGGGGTGGGGGGGGGGGGGCTTTTTGCCTCAAACTCTTAAAGACCAGCTGTGACTGCCAACAGCTAGCTCTGCCCAAAACAAACCCTCTGCTTTGCTCTTGCGCCCAATCTTTAATTTTCTTTCCTTCCAATGGCAGCACACCTATCATGAACCTCCACCCCCAAGGAACCACTGATATCTTCTAGAAATCTTTAACCTCCTATTTAAGTAAACAGATCCAGATAGAGAGCAGGTTCGTATGCCATCATGGAAAGGCACAAAAAAGAAAAATTTTGGGAAAGCACCAAAATAGCTTTTTTTTTTTTTTCGATGGATTGAGGGAAGCATATTTGTAATTACCTAGCTAGGCAGATGCAACAAAAAGGTTTTTTTCCATTGCTGTTACTGACCTCTGAGAATGCTATTTACCTTGTGGTCTATGGCTTATGAGCTCTAAACAGGTTTCAGGTCAGGGATTCAGAGGGCATTGAAGCTAGGGCTGCAACTAACGATTATTTTCATAAACGATTAAATGGCCGATTATCCAATTAATTGAAACAAAAACCTCAAAAAAAAAAAAAAAAAAAATATTACTGTACAACTAAGTTATGTAAAGGAAAAAAAAAAAAAGAGAATTTATTCTTGATATCTATATACAGTGGTAAATATAAATAAACAACTGTATGGTTAGGGAACAAAATATTTAATTCACTGAGTATAACAGAGGAGATCTATACTCTATTAGAGGTTGAATCTGGTACACATCATTTTTTTTTTTTCTTAGACAAAAATTTTGATCTCTGTGTCTGATGATATGTACCAGATTTAACCTCTAATAGAATATAGATCTCTTCTGTTATTCTCAGTGAATTAAATATTTTGTTCCCTAACCATATAGCTGGTTATTTATATTTACCACTGTATATAGATAAAGAATACATTTTTTTTTTCCCTAAATAAAAATAAAGACCTAAAACGCTGTTTTTCCAGATTTTCAAAAAAGATTGTACTATAATATTATGCGTGACAGACTCCCTTGTCATAGGGAGGTACTGTAGCTTGATACAAGCTACCTGCGCCTGCGTACACAAACACATTTTTCCTCCAAAAGTTTTCTTTTAAGAACGTTTGTTCGATTTTCTAATCATTAGTGGGGTCAAATCAACGTTTGTTTTTTACCACAGTGACTGGAAAATTCGAAGGAGCAGAAAAAGAAAACTTGTCTTGATCGTACAAATTTTCTGACAGTGTATGTGGTTTATGTTCAGAAATTACATTCATTTTAAAATTGAATTTTAAAAGCAAGTGGAATTTTTCGAATGACATTCGTCCATTCATCGAATGTATAAAAGAATTTTCGTATGAATATTCGTACAAATATTCTCGTTCAAAAATCAACACGTGTATGGCCAGCATAAGTAATTTAGTAGCAGCAGCTAGATTTTTGTATCACCTGTCATGATGGGATTACAAAAAATTGCCATTTAGAGTACATTAACAGCAAATAATCATGACTACAGTCAAAGGGATACTGTGAAAAACATTGAAAAGGAGTAATATGTATATATATAAAGTTTATATCATATACTGTATAAAATAAGTCAATAACCCAAAAGTCAGATAGACAGGGTACCGTATTTTAACTGGGAGTCAGACATGAAGCTACATGAAGGGTGGAGAGGGAAAGATAAATCTTTTATACTAACGTACTACTAAAGACTGAAACTTTTTTAATGGATATGATCATTTTTAATATAATGCACAATACTGTTATTTAATTGTAATGCCTTCTATTACCTCCAGTCTATCAGCCTCCAGCTTCTCTGGGTTCAGATGCTGATCTTCCCTGCGCAGAGCCCTTAAAGTGATGGAAAATGTTGGAATTTTCTCTTTTATACAACAACTTTGTTATACTTACCTGCTCTGTGTAAGGATTTTGCACAGAGCAGCCCTGATTCTTCTCTTCTGAGGTCCCCCGTCTGTGCTTCTGGCTCCTCCTGCCTTCAGAGTGCCCCTATAGCAAGGTATAGTATAAAGAGCTCCTATAGCAAGGTAAAAAATCTTCTGCCTTTATAATCACTCACTTCCTTCCCCTGCCCAGGACATGTCCCATGATGCATTGCTCCTCACACATTTATATTCATAAGTTCTCAGGCACTTACTGACATGTATGAACAGTGTACTGAGCTGTATGTGTGCTGCACTGTATTTCCTAATATGTAAATAAAACATGCATTCTGTATGCAGGCCAACTAATCGGCTGATCAACTAATCGATTATGAAAATATTTGACAACTATTTTCATAATTGGTTATGCTGATTAGTTGTTTCAGCCATAATAGAAGCCATTAGCACAACATGAAAGCTGAGCAACTACTGTTTTCAGGAGAGGCAGGCCTACATATTTTATTGAAGCATGATCACGTCATCAAAAGTTAGTGCAACGTTTCGGAGTCACACAAGACCCCTTCGTCAGGCATCTGATTTTTACGTTGCACTAACTTTTTGTGATGTGATCGTGCTGGGACCTGCAGTAGATATAGAGTGCAGGGGGAGGAGCTTTCCGCTCTTCGAGGAGACCCCAAATTAGCAGAGGCATCCTTGGGGCACTTAAAGGAAGGAATCCCTAGTGCCCCGATTATCAGTGAAGATGTCCCTTTAACTATAGCCGGTTATCGAATCTCCTCTCCTTGCGCTGACAGTGTGAGGAAAGGAAGGCTGATAACCGGCTTCTGTTTACATCCTGACCAGCTGTCATTGGACACAGTTGATCACGTGGTAAAGCGCCGCTGTGATTGGCCCTTTACCCCGATCACAAAGCACGCTGCCCAGCAAAGTAAGCCTGCGCTGTAGCCGTCTTTCAGCTATGGCATGGGCAGGAAGTGGTTAAACCACTGTTTTGTTGTAACGCATGTTACTTCTGTTAATAAATGGCACTGCGATGCACTACCAAGGCACCAAAACACACAGTAATGCACTACTGTGTGATGTGTTATTAATATTATTATACAGGATTTATATAGCGCCAAAAGCTTGTGCATCACTTTACAACATGAGGGCAGACAGTACAGTTACAATACAATTCAATGCAGGAGGAATCAGAGAGCCCCACTCATTAGAAGATTACAATCTAAATTGGGAAAAATGTGCAGGTGCATTACTGTGGTTCCTTTCAGTATATGAATCTAATTTGTTATTCATTTAATAAATATATTATTTTATAAAAATAATATAATATATCTGTCATCCATGTACTCCAGTTGCTGGTTGGACCTGTATTACTAGGAAATATTAACATCTGACTTTATCATAAGGAATTTTATGCTGCAGTTGTTCGCAGCTATTCATTTGCTGCAAAGTGTTGCTGCTTCTACTTTGCATGGTGACAGGTACACTTTAAAGCAGGGGCATGTAAGCTTTTCTGAGAAGTCACTGTTCTGATGTACATCATGCACCCACTCAGCTCTCTACATATAGGCAGTAAAAAACTTGTGTTCCCCTTCACTTACATAGGCAAATTCTAGTAACCACAGCAAAAGGTAAACATGTTTGCCAGGTCATTTCCCCAAACCATACTACCAATTACTTCAGCATATAAAAAAAACAACTGTATATATCCTATGCATGACATTACAGCACAGGCCTATAACACTTTACATGGATATGGTCCAATGTAATTACACTGCTATGTTACCCATGTGGTAATGGAAATTTTTTATTCAGAATACTAAATATGCAACTGATTTTACTTTGCTCATAAGAGCTTGATGTTGACCATCTTTCTTTAGTCTAATTAAAAAAAAAAAAATTAAAAATATAAAAAAAAAAAAAAAAAAAAAAAAAAAAATCACAGAAATATTTACAGCAAAACTATGAAGACATTTTAATCAAAGCTGGAAATAATGATTTTGAACACATACGAATCCATTGACACCCCCCAAAAAAAGTTGGGTACCATAATTCGAACTGGCTACCTGGTACTGAAGACTGATGCAGTCTTATTTTTAAACAGCACTGGCCCATTCACACTGAGCATGGGATGAACAAAAATTGTAGAAATAGAGGCTATAAACATGTATCAAAATGACAAAGTATGTCCAGAAATAGACTAGGTTATATGTAGGTTATATAATAAGTACCGTATATACTCGTGTAGAAGTCGAATTATTCAGCCCCTTCTTTGGGGCTGAAAGTGCCCCCTTCGACTTATACTCGAGTCACCGCCGTCTGCCTACATGATCAGCGTGTCATGCAGGCAGACGGCGGCCAACGTGTGCTGCATAGACTCGGCAGCGGCTCTCACTTTTCAAAAGCCGCGCCTCCTCGTCTGTGATAGTCAGTCAGTGTACAGCCTATCACAGACATTCTCTCATCCTCGTCCGTGGTATGAGGATGAGAGAATGTCCATGATAGGCTGACCGCTGACTGCTGGGAAATGGAGTTTTTTGGATGAGGAGGAGGCGCGGCTTTTGAACAGTGAATGGCCGCCGAATACTACACGCTGATCGGTGCAGAGCGGCGCACGGAGGATGCACACACAGACACATGCACACAGGTACATATACACATACATAGGACACAGGTACATATACACATGCACATATACACATGATACATGACACATGATACATGCACAGGACACAGAGAGGTATACAGCTGCAGATGGGCATTGTTGACCCTCTTTTTCACTTGCAGTAGCTGCTGCATTTCTCACCCTCGTCTTATACTCGGGTCAATACGTTTTTCCCATTTTTTTGTGGTAAATTAGGGCCTCGACTTATACTCGAGTATATACGGTAGGTTATATGCAAATCTTGACTTTATCTGTGGTCCAAAGATCCATCATGGGTTGCTGACATCCACCATCAAAATATGGACTGAGACTTAATGGGTATAGATGTCACAAAACTGACATCTGTTCCGCTCAGCTCCGATTCAGCAGGGGATCTGTTCTTGGATACACAAATCAAGTACTTTAGGATTATCTATCTATCTATATACACACACTTTTTTATTATTAATAATTTATAATTATTATAATATTATTAATATATATATATAATATCTGCGCTAGTATAGAATAACCAAAGTAATATGGGAATCCAAAAAATTGTCAAACTACTGTGAAAACAAATATGATGCACTTTTTATGACAATAAATGGTGAAAGAAACTCACATGCAATATTTCTTATAGTGCAAAATAAAAATTGTCGAATAATGAATCCAAAATCCATCCACAGATGAATGACAATATCATGAGATCTTTACATATTCCACTTAGGGACATGCACTCATTGTTTGACCCTCACTACAAAGGTCAAACTTAGCATGAGGAGAAAGCCAGGTCAGATCAATAGCCACTGACGGATGTTCTCAGATAAATGTACACAAATTTCAATGAATCAACGGGCAGGAACACACACACACACATATTATATATATATATATATATATATATATATATATATATTATACACGCGTAATATATACAGTATCTGACAAAAGTGAGCACGCCCCTCACATTTTTGTAAATATTTTATTCTATCTTTTCATGTGACAACAATGAAGAAATGACAATTTGGTACAATGTAAAGTAGTGAGTGTCCAGCTTGTATAACAGTGTAAATTTGCTGTCCCCTCAAAATAACTCAACACACAGCCATTAATGTCTAAACTGCTGGCAACAAAAGTGAGTACACCTCTAAGTGAAAATGTCCAAATTGGGCCCAATTAGCCATTTTCCCTCCCCGATGTCATGCGACTCATTCATGTTACAAGGTCTCAGGTGTGAATAGGGAGCAGGTGTGTTAAAATTGGTGTTATCGCTCTTACTCCCTCATACTGGTCACTGGAAGTTCAACATGGCACCTCATGGCAAAGAACTCTCTGAGGATCTAAAAAAAAAAAAAAAAAAGAATTGTTGCTCTACATAAAGCTGGCCTAGGCTATAAGAAGATTGCCAAGACCCTGAAACTGAACTGCAGCACGGTGGCCAAGACCATACAGCAGTTTAACAGGACAGGTTCCACTCAGAACAGGCCTCACCATGGTCGACCAAAAAAGTTCAGTGCCCGTGCTCAGCGTCATATCCAGAGGATGTCTTTGGGAAATAGACGTATAAGTGCTGCCAGCATTGCTGCAGAGGTTGAAGGGGTGGAGGGTCAGCCTGTCAGTGCTCAGACCATACGCTGCACACTGCATCAAATTGGTCTGCATGGCTGTTATCCCAGAAGGAAGCCTCTTCTATAGATAATGCACAAGAAAGGCCGCAAACAGTTTGCTGAAGACAAGCAGACTAAGGACATGGATTACTGGAACCATGTCCTATAGGCTAATGAAACCAAAATAAACTTATTTGGTTCAGATGGTGTCAAGTGTGTGTGGCGGCAACCAGGTGAGGAGTACAAAGACAAGTGTGTCCTGCCTACAGTCAAGCATGGTGGTGGGAGTGTCATGGTCTGGGGCTACATGAGTCCTGCCGGCTCTGGGGAGCTACAGTTCATTGAGGGAACTATGAATGCCAACATGTACTGTGACATACTGAAGCAGACCATAATCCCCAACCATCGGAGACTGGGCCGTATTCCAACATGATAACGACCCCAAACACACCTCCAAGACGACCACTGTCTTGCTAAAGAAGCTGAGGATAAAAGGTGATGGACTAGCATGTCTCCAGACCTAAACCCTATTGAGCATCTGTGGGGCATCCTCAAACAGAAGGTGGAGGAGCGCAAGGACTCTAACATCTACCAGCTCTGTGATGTCGTCATGGAGGAGTAGAAGAGGACTCCAGTGGCACCCTGTGAAGCTCTGGTGAACTCCATGCCCAAGAGGGTTAAGGCAGTGCTGGAAAATAATGGTGGCCAGACAAAATATTGACACTTTGGGCCCAATTTGGACATTTTCACTTAGGGGTGTATGCACTTTTGTTGCCAGCGGTTTAGACATTAATGGCTGTGTGTTGAGTTATTTTGAGGGGGCAGCAAATTTACACTGTTATACAAGCTGTACACTCACTACTTTACATTGTAGCAAAGTGTAATTTCTTCAGTGTTATCACATGAAAAGATAATAAAATATTTACAAAAATGAGGGGTGTACTCACTTTTGTGAGATACTGTATGTGTGTGTGTGTGTGTGTACAGGGGTACTATATACATTATATATGAGCAGGGATAATATATATGTAGAAGGAGATTAAATATCTTCTTCTACATATATATTATCCCTGTTCATATATACTGTATATATTACCCCTGTACACACACACACACACACACACACACACAGCAGGTAAAATAAGTATTGAACACGACACCATTTTTCTAGGTAAACATATTTCCAAAGATGCTATTGACATTAGATTACATTTTTACCACGTCGGTAACAACCCATGCAATCCATACATGCAAAGAAACCAAAACAAATAAGTTCAGATATTAAGTGATGTGTAATAAAATGGAACGACACAGGGAAACAGTATTGAACACATGTAGAAAGGGGTGGTGCAAAAAAGGCATGGAAAGACAAGACACCAGTTGAAATGTATCAGTAATTAGAAAGCAATCCTGTCCCTTGTCAGTGGAAAATTAATATCAGCTGGTTCAGTCTCAACTGATGGCCTAAAAAAGGTGTCTCATTACCAAGGTGTCACACAAGAAACATCTCATGATGGGTAAAAGGAAAGAGCTCTCTCAAGACCTTTGCAACCTGATTGTTGCAAAACCTACTAATGCCATTGGTTACGGAAGGATTTCTAAACTTCTGAATGTTGCAGTGAGCACTGTTGGGGCCATAATCCAGAAGTGGAAAGAACATAAATTTCACCATAAACCGGCCACAACCAGGTGCCCCTCACAAGATTTCTGATAGAGGCGTGCAAGGACCACTTGTGGAGAGCTTCAGAAAGACCTGGAATTAGCATGTTTGTTTCAAAGAAATCAATAATGCATTCCACCACCATGGCCTGTATGCATGCTCACCACGCAAGACTCCATTGCTGAAGAAAAAGCATTTTGAAGCTAGCAAAAGGGGACACTCAAGAGAGCACAGACAGACGGGCTGCGCACCCCACAAGATGCATAAGAAAAACACGGAACCCCCTAATGGGGCTTTAATGCAGCCAATAATGTCAAGTTCAGAAGTGAATAAATGTTCAAAAATAGCTTTATTGGTATAAAAAATATATAACGGGAGTAAGTTCTGACATTAAAAGTCAAGACATGAACTGGAGTACAGTATTGGATAAAAAAAAACAGACAATGCCCACAATCGGGAACAGTGTACAGTACAGTATATCCAGTACAACAAGATCAAATATAATACTGACACGTTTCGACTTTGGCTGGGTCTTCTTCAGAGGATAGATGGTTAGCAGCAGTCAAAAAAGAGTTCCCGATGATTGTGAATGGTCATAGTATGAAAATTGTAACCCTTCCTATATCCTTGACTTCCCAGGTGGTGGGCCGGTTCCCCGAAGAGCAGGTATCAAGCCAGCATGCCTTGCAAGAGATCACACATAAGCTACCCCCCGAAGGAAATCGGGGAGGGCAGGGGGCATGCACTGCACTTATTAATAGGGGCACAGATGCACTGACTCAAGATGCCAAGGATTCGGTCAGTCAGAGGGATTGCAGCATGAGTGCTTTCCACAGGATCAAGAGGGTGTCAGGGGTTCATGTCTTGACTTTTAATGTCAGAACTTACTCCCTTTATATATTTTTTGTACCAATAAAGCTATTTTTGAACATTTATTCACTTCTGAACTTGACATTATTGGCTGCATTAAAGCCCCGTTAGGAGGTTCCGTGTTTTTCTTATGCATGTTGAAGCTAGTTTAAAGTTTGCTGCACAACATTTAGACAAGCCTGTGAAATAATGGGAAAATACAGTCTGGTCAGATGAAACCAAAATTTAACGCTTTGGATGCCATAATACATACCGTGCTTGGAGGTCAAATGGCACTGAAAATCACCTCAAAAACACCCCAATACCAACAGTGAAGTTTGGAGGTGGGAACATCATGATATGGGGCTGTTTTTTAGCATATGGTACTGGCAAACTTCATATCATTGAAGGAAGGATGAATGGAAAAATGTACTAAGACATTTGGGATAAAAATCTGCTGCCATCTACCAGCATGATGAAGATGAAACGAGGGCGGACATTTCAGCAAGACAATGATCCCAAACAGAAAGCCAAGGAAACTCTCAATTGGTTTCAAAGAATGGCCCAGACAATCCCCTGACTTGAATTAATATGGAAAATCTATGGAAATAACTAAAGATCAGAATCCATAGAAGAGGCCGACAGAACCTTCAAGATTTGAAGACTGTGTGGAAGAATGGGCCAAAATTGCACCTGAGCAATGCACGAGACTAGTTTCTCCATACAGGAGGTGTCCTGAAGTGGTTGTTACCAACAAAGGATTTTGTACCAAAGTATAAAAAAAAAAAAAAAAAAAATGTAAAGCGAGGTTCCAACCAAAAATAGAACTTCCGCTTTTCTGGTTCCTCCTCCCCTCCGGTGTCACATTTGGCACCTTTCAGAGGGGAGTGGGGGAGCAGATACCTGTCTAATACACTTCCACTTCCAGGGATGGATCACTGCAAATTGCATCTGCACCATGTCCGGCCCCTCCTCCGCCCCCCACTGTTTTCTCAGAGACACACAGGTCCGAGAAGACAGCAGGTACCAGTCAGGACGCGCACACGACTCGCGCATGCGCAGTAGGGAACGAGGCTGTGAAGCCTCAAGGCTTCACTTCCTGATTCCCTTACTGAAGAGGTCGGCGCCTCCACCCAAGGGACAGATCGGCTTTGGGTGAGGACATCGCGGGCTCCCTGGACAGGTAAGTGTCCTTATATTAAAAGTCAGCAGCTGCAGTATTTGTAGCTACTAACTTTTTCGGCAGAACTCCGCTTTAAGTTAGCGTGTTTAATACTTTTTCCCTGCGTCTTTCCATTTTATTACACATCACTTAATATCTGAACTTATTTATTTTGGTTTCTTTGTATGTATGGACTGCATGGGCTGTTACCGACCTGTGGTGAAAATGTTCATGTCAATAGCACCTGTAGAAATATATTTACATAGAAAAAGGATGACGTGTTCAATACTTATTTTAGTGTGTGTGTGTGTACACACAGGGATAATATATGTGTGTATACTATATACAGATATGTACAGGAATACTATATAGGTAAAGGGAGACTCTATTGTACAGATGTGTCCCGGGATGATGGTGTTGCAGTGCACAGCTCTCACTATCTATGACCTTGGTCGGATCACTTTGTGCTCTCGGGGTGTCCCGGTTGATCGGAGGGCTGGCAGTGTTGTGCACACCATGAGCCGGGACACCGATCACACATCCGCGCACATCTCTTACCAGGACCACCAGGCTCTCCGGGTGTACGGAGGGCAGGCCCCAGTCTCCGCCCCAGAACCTCAGCTCCATGTCACGAATCTCCCCTCCCGGCAAACCGGCTGCAGCAGCGGAGCGTCAGCCCGGAATTTCCTGCGGAGACTCACAACACGGTCATCCCTGGTGGGCGGAGCCCAATGAGTCCAACACGGAGCCGTGTAGTCCCGCCCACTACGGGGAAGCCGTCGGGATGAACGTCACACAGATAGAAGCCACGCCCCAAGGATTGACAGCCAGCACACCGGGACCGCCCACTGCTCCGCTATAGGTTCCATATAATGATATCACGTTGTCATACATGACGTACTGCGAGGAAGCCGTGTGCCTGCACAGTGGATGGGATACATAGGAGACTGTCATTGCCACTCCCCCAGACCTCTAATAAACTACATCTAAAGCCAATCACTGAAGCGGGGTTGCCAACCTCCCGCAGCATTTTTTACTGACAAAACCTGGGACATTTACTGACGGAGCACATTTTTTTTACTGACAACCTGAGAAATTACAGAACTTCTATTAAAACTAACACAGTGACTATTTGAACAGTATAAACATGATGTGGAAACACTGACAATACCTATAACAAAGTCATTTGCTTGATTTACACTTAAAAAGTCAGCACAGCATGAAATTATCAGCCCCTGATATTTACTGGCAGTTGTAAAAAAAAATTTCATTTTTACAAACTGTCAGTAAATTTACTGGCGGTTGGCAACCCTGCACTGAAATCTTCTCTGTAACAAATCAATGTTACTTCAAAAGTTACTTTCAATCTTTACAAAGTTTTCGTTTGCATTAAAAATACATGGTGATCTTGTGTTGTTCAGCTACTTCCTGTCATGAGAGGTGACAACTGTCCCCCAATACTACTAATATTCTGATCTGAGCCTACCTTAAAGAGGTGTTACACCCCCCCCCCCCCCACCACCACCACGAACTATTAAAAGTCAGCAGCTACAAATACAGTTTTGGGACAAGGTCATCCAGTGCCCAGGGCGAAGATGCCAAACAGCACCCCCCCACCCAGGCGGAGCAGCAGGAGGGGTGGGGTCAATAATGATGCACACAGCGCGCCTCACCAAAACATGTAACATATACGTTTAACAGCTGTACACATTCTACCTCACATGAAATGTCTCTGTATCGGTGTAAGAAAAAGATGCTCCCATCGGTGGTGTCACTGGAAGGAAAAATGTGTCTGTTATGACATTAGTAGGAAAAATGTTCCAACATCAGTGGTGTGAGCCTATAGTCCCCCTTCTTTCTTAGATAAGGGTCTCAAGTGCCCCCCCCCTTCATCAGGGTTCTTAGAGTTCCTCCCCCTTGCATCAGTGTCCCCCCTTTCATTAGGGCCTCCAGAGCCCCCCCCCCTTACATCAGGGTCACCAGAGTTCCCCAGTTACAGCAGAGCCCCCCCCCTTTTCAATAGGGTCCCCAAATCCACCCCCTTACATCAGGGTCCCTAGAGCCCCCCCCTTAAATCAGGAACCCCAGAGTCCCCCCTTCTTACATAAGGGTCCCCAGTGTCCCCATCCCTTACATTAGGGCTCCCAGAGCCCCCCCTCAAAGTGTTCCCAGATCCACCCCCTTACATCAGGGTCCCCTCTTTCATTAGGATCCCTAAAGTTCCATCCCCCTTACATCAGGGTCCCCAGAGTTCCCCCCTTACATCAGAGTCCCCTCCTTGAATAAGGGCCCCCAAAGTCTCCCCTTACATCAGAGTAACCAGTGTCACCACCTACATCAGGGTCCACAGAGTCTCCCTTTACATCAGAGCCCACCTCTGTCTTACATAAGGGTCCCAAGCTTTGCTCCCTTACATCAGGGTCCCCCCTTTTTTAGGGTCCCCAGAGTTCCCTCTTTACATCAAAGTCCCCAAAGTTCCCCTTCCCCTCTTACATCAGGGCCTCCAGAGTGCCCCTAAATCACGTTTCCCAACATCCCCCTTCCTTACATCAGGGTCCCCAAAGTCCCCCCTTACGTCCGGGTCCTCATTGTTCCCTTCCATTCACCAGGGTTCCCAGATTCCCCACCTCACATCAGAGTCCCAAAAGCCCCCTCCCTTTATATCATGGCCCCCAGAGATCTCACTTCCATCACTGCAGCAGGCAGCTACAAGACAGACAGATGGAATCCGGGGCAATGGGAACCGGCAGGTCTGCAGTTGGGAACTCCATTCTCCTCCTTTAAGGCCTCTTTCACACTGGGGCGAGGGTGGCGTCGGCGGTAAACGGCACTTTACCGTCGTATTTGCGGGGGTATTCGGCCGCTAGCGGGGTGCTTTTAACCCCCGCTAACTGCCGAAAAATGGTTAAAACCACCCGCAAAGTGCTGCTGTAGCAGCACTTTGCCGGCAGTATAGCCGCGCTGCCCCATTGATTTCAAAGGGCAGAAACGGTGGAGGAGCGGTATACACACCGCTCCTTCGCCGCTCCAAAGATGCTGCTAGTGGGACTTGTTTTACCGTCCTGCCAGCATACCGCTCCAGTGTGAAAGCCCTCGTGCTTTCAGGGCGCTTTGCAGGCGCTATTTTTAGTGCTGTAGCGCCTGCAAAGCGCCCCAGTGTGAAGGGGGTCTAAATGTCAGAGCCTGGGGTAATCACGTGATTGGTTGCTTTGATGACTGTGGTCCAAGCAACCAACCACTAGTACTGACAGGCAATGAGTGGCGGTGGTTGGCGGAGAGTGGGTGCTGTCTGTCACCTCTGATAGATGCGCTCAGTGTAGTCACAGCAGCAGGGACACTATTTAGTATCTCAGGGCGGGAGTACACCCACTGTGCAGGACCCGGGGAACACCCACCCAAAAGCCATTACTGCCTCCATTAGCAGAAGCAGGGCACTGAATGCTGTGACAGAGAACTGATGCGGTGGAGAGTTTCGTGCATATAAGTGCATCTGGAAATCTGGCGCCCCCCCAACCACAAAAGACTCCACCCAGGGCAAGTGCCCCTCCCCCTTGTACCAGCCCTGCTGTAGCTGCTGACTTTTAATATATGGACACTTACCTGTCCAGGGAGCACACACTGTCGGCACCCCAGCCGATTTTCAGAATGGCTGTTGAGTGCTGCCTTTGCCATTCGTCGTAAGGGAAACTGGAAGTGAAGCCTTTTGGCTTCACAGCTGATTCCCTACTGTGCATGCGCGAAATGTGCTTTCTAACTGGCCCGGCAGCAAAGGAAGAAGGAGGAGGGCTGAATTTCCGAGGGACAGCACCCCAGCCGATCTGCGGATCGGCTGTCGGGTGCAGCCGCCGCCATTTTTGGTAAGGGAACACGGAAATGAAGCCTTTCGGCTTCACAGCTGGTTCCCTACTGCGCATGCGCAAAGCGCACTGCACTTTCTAATTGGTCCAGCGGCAGAGGAGGGGGCCAAACTTCAGAGAAACAGGGGCGCGGCCCTGTTTTCCAGAAGTGGGGAACAGTACCTGTCAAAAAGGTATCCGTTCCCCCCTCCCCCCTGAAAGGTGCCAAATGTGGCAATGGAGGGGGGGAGGAGACGGATAAGCGGAAGTTCCACTTTTGAGTGGAACTCCGCTTTAAGAACTTCACCTAAAAAGGGAACTTCTGCTTCATGTCCCCCTCCCCTCCCTTTTTAGTAACTTTCATTTTGGTGGGGGGGGGGGGGGGGGATGAGTAGGTACCAGCTCCAGCTCCCAAAGAAGATCTTTTATTGTCATTTTTGCTACATTTCTGCCCTCTATGAGACAAAGTACATGTAGTATTTTGTCCCATGTTGTTAGATGTTTTCTAAGTTTAGTTGTGAGGTCTGACCTGCCTTTGGCCAATCATGGCTCTCAGAGTATATACTGCTCTGTGATTGGCAGTGCATTATGGGGATCTCGCAGTGCATTATGGGGCGGTCCACGGCGGTGAACCTGCCACGAGCGCCCCATATGTTTGATTGTTCAACGAACAGCTGATGTTCGAGTCGAACTTACGTTCATCGAACATCGAGACCATCCCTACTGCTGAGCTTCCTCATACAGTATATGCCTGTGTTAGCATATGTTTGTGTTTGTGTGTGCTCACTCAGCACTCCCAGTGCAGTGATGGAGCTGTCACTGACAGTTCCCGGTCATTCTTTATATTCAGGGGTAGGCTCCTGAACATGTGATCACTGTGACAGCCAATCACAATGAAGGCATAACAGGGAAGCCCAAGTTACATCTCCAGCTGACTCCTGCCAGCTTAAAAGGGTTATAGATTCATTCAAGGTATTGGCTTGTTATACATGGTTATTGGTACCCCTAACCTAATATTTTGTAGCACACAATTTGAGGCAATAACTGTAATCAAGCACTTTCTGTATCCGATTCCAGCGCGGACCAAAAAAAGTGTCCTGCACCATTTTGGTCCAAATGCCATGCAAATTCAGCCATACAAACTGTATGGCTGAATTTGCATCACACAGACATGTGATCTGCACAATCACATGCGATGTCTGACATCGCTACAGTGTGAACCGAGCCTGACTTCTATACTGGCAATTTGTCCCTTTCTTCTGAACAAAATGCTCTGAATGTTCTAGGTTTGATGGGTTCCATGCCCCAGCTTATGTCCTGATTTCATAATGCCCGGCATGGATTCAAACTACCTGGTGCCAGAGACAGGAAAGCAACTCCATAACATTATGAAGCCTACTACTTGGGGGCGACTTCGGGTCTTTTATACTCAGTTGTGACAAGACGCTACTTGTATATCAAGACATCGCTCGCTTATCAAGTCAAAATTTATAAAAAAAATTTGCTTGTCTTGCAAAATACTCTCAGAACAAGTTACTCTTAACCCAAGGTTTTACTGTATTACATGTACTTTGTCCCATAGGGGACAAAAATGTAACAAAATTTACAATTATACTGTAAATATTCTTAAAAACTTTTTATCCCAACTGTGAAACATGGTGTAGGCTTCATAATGTTATAATAATAATGTCCGCACTGGAATACAGAAAGTGCTTGAATGCAGTTATTGCCTCAAATTGTGTGCTACAAAATATTAGGTTAGGGGTACCAATAACTATGTATAACAAGCCAATACCTTGAATGAATCTATAACCCTTTTGTCAGGTCACCTTGAGGCTAGGTGACAGATGCTCGTCGTTGGGATCAGGAGTGCACCGCAAAGCGGTGGACCCTACGGCTGACTGCTGCGGATGGGAGTCCGGGTATAAGGAAGGCAGGGTCGCTGGAACACCAACACGGATTACACCGGGGTTAGAGCTTAGGATTCCCTGGGGCGCGGAGTCTAAGAGCCAGTAGGTGTTCACCAGAGCCTCTATTGGTGAGGATGGACTGGGCTGCAACTGGCTCCAGGTCGCGACCCCCAGGGTCCCCCAGCTCACACCCACAGTAGGCAACAGAAGGATAAGGACAGTAAAGGAATAAGCCAAGGTCAGGGCCACAAGCAGAGAAGGACAACAGGGTACATGCCAAGGTTCAGGGTCACAGGCAAACAAGGATAGTCGGGGACACGCCAAAAGGTCAGGGTCACGAGCAGACAGGAATAGTATAGAACATGCCAAGGTCGGTAACAGAGATAAATGCAGAGCACACGGCAGGCAGGAACAGGAAGCCAAACACACAAAGGTTGATCAGCAGGGCTGACCTGCAGTGCAGAGGTTAATATAGAGTTCTCTGATATGAGCTGGGATGGAGCCATGCTAGAGGAGAGTTAATAAAAGCAGTCAGGTGAGAGACAGCTGGTCTTTGGAGATGAACACATGGAAACAGGTAGGCTGACAAACAGACTCTATTGCATAACCATGACAGTACCCACCCTCTTACGAGGCCTCCCCCTTCCCCGCCTGGGACCAGGTTTAGAGGGAAACTTCAAATGAAACTTCCTCAACAGACGAGGTGCAAAGACCTCAGAAGGCTTGATCCACGACCTCTCCTCGGGACCAAACCCCTTCCAATGCACGAGGTACTGGAAAATGCCTCTACAGAGTCGGGAATCCAAAATTTGGCTAACCTCTTACTCCTGATTATCCTCAGAGACCGGCGCTGCGGTAGAGAGAGGACGAGAGAACTTATTGAGGACTAAAGGCTTCAGAAGGGCAACATGGAAGGAGTTAGAGATTTTGAGGCTTTTGGGAATCTGGAGCTTGAAACAAACCGGATTCAGTTTAGAAGTTATGGTGTACGGACCAATGAATCTTGGGGCAAATTTGAGAGAAGGAACCCAGAGTTTGATGTTCCTGGTGGAGAGCCAGACTTTGTCTCCTGGCTGAAGAGAAGGCGGCTTACGCCTGCGACGATCAGCAAAACTCTTGAATTTGTTGGCAGCTTTCTGGAGGGAATCGTGAACGTCAGCCCACATGGAATTGAATGATTCCTGAACAGTAGCCAAGGCTGGAATGTCAGAAGAACAGGTCATAGGAAGAGGGAGTTGAGGATGTCTTCCATAAACAGTGATAAAGGGTGTTTTCTGAGAACTGACGTTGACATGATTATTGCGGGAGAACTCTGCCCACGGAAGTAGTGATGCCCAATCATCGTGGTGAGCCAAGACCAAGGTACAGAGAAAGACCTCCAACTCCTGATTAACCCTCTCAGTCTGGCCATTGGATTGGGGATGGTAAGAAGAGGTAAAATCCAAGGTAATGTTGAGGGATTTGCAAAAGGCTCTCCAAAAACGGGACGTAAACTGAACACCCCTGTCCGAAACGACATGGGAAGGAACACCATGAAGGCGGAAAATCTCTCATACGAAAATGGGAACCAAGGCAGAGGCAGAAGGGAGACCAGGAAGAGGAACAAAATGAGCCATCTTGGAGAACCGATCGATTACCACCCAAATGGCTGTATTATTCTCCGACAGTGGAAGATCGGTGATAAAATCCATGGCGATGTGAGACCAGGGCTCCTTAGGAATGGGCAAGGGCATGAGAAGACCAGCAGGGGCTAGTGTGGAAGATTTAGACTGAGCACAGACATGACAAGCTTTAACGTACTATTTAACATCCGAGTGGAGGTTAGGCCACCAGTAGAGACGACTGATGAGCAGGAAGGATCGGAGGAACCCAACATGACCTGCCACCTTGGAATCATGTCCCCAACGAAGGATCTTAGCTCTTAGCTCCGTGGGAACAAAGGTCTTGCCAGGAGGAATTTTTGATTCCAGGGTGGTAGAATGGGCAACAATGCATGAGGTCGGAATGATCGGCTCAGGATCAGGGGTGGACTCCTCGTCAAAAGTGTCAAATGACCTAGAGAGCGCATCAGCCCGACCGTTGCAGGCACCAGGTTTGTACGTAATCGTGAATTTAAAACGAGAAAAGAAGAGACTCCACCTGGCCTGTCTGGGGTTCAGACGTTTAGCATTCTGTAGGTATTGTAGATTCTTGTAATCAGTAAAGATCGTAATGGAGTGAGGGGAACCCTCCAAAAGATGACGCCACTCTTCCAATTTAATTGCGAGAAGTTCCCGATCACCAATGGCATAATTTATCTGTGCCTGAGAAAATTTTTTGGAGAAGAACGCACATGGTTGACGTCTCTTCTCAAAGAACTGAAGAAGCACAGCTCCCACCCCCATGGAAGAAGCCTCTACTTTAATTAAAAAATGGATCCCCAGGATTTGGTCTTCTCAAGAGAGGTCCAGAAACAAAGACCTGTTTCAGATCGTGAAACGCAGAGACAGCCTCGGGAGGCCAGTCATTGGCATTCGCACCCTTCTTGGTTAAAGCGATAATAGGCGAGGCAATGGAAGAGTAATTCCTTATGAACTGCCTATAAGAATTTGTGAAGCCAAGAAAGCGCTGTGTGGCCTTGAGGCTAGCAGGAAGGGGCCAGTTGGTAATGGCCGAGACCTTTCCGGGATCCATGCGAAGACCCAAACTAGAAACAAAACATCCCAGAAACAGGACCTCAGGACATTCAAAGGAACATTTCTCCAGCTTGGCATAGAGATTATTCTCTCTAAGGCGCTGAAGAACGGTGCGGACATGGTTTCTGTGAACAAGCAGATTTTCGGAAAAGATGAGAATGTCATCCAGATAGATGACAACAAACTGGTACAGTAGATCCCTGAAGATTTCATTGACAAAGTTCTGGAACACAGCTGGAGCATTACACAAACCAAAAGGCATAACCAGGTATTCGTAATGCCCGTCCCTAGTGTTAAACACAGTCTTCCATTCATCACCTTCCCGTATTCTAATGAGATTGTATGCACCTCTGAGATCCAACTTGGTGAAAATGGAAGCCCCCTTCAACCTGTCGCTTGAATAGCTCAGATATTAGAGGTAAGGGGTATCGGTTTTTGATGGTCACTGCGTTTAACCCTCGATAGTCGATGCAGGGTCTGAGGGTACCATTCTTTTTAGCAACGAAAAAGAACCCTGCTCCTGCAGGCGACGAGAATTTCCGGATGAAACCTCTCTCCAGATTCTCGGCGACATACTCGGACATGGCCTGAGTCTCTGGAATGGACAGAGGGTAGGTACGGCCCCTGGGCAGAGTTGCTCCAGGGACAAGGTCAATGGCACAGTCGAAAGATCTGTGGGGAGGAAGCACCTCAGCACACTTCTTACAAAACACATCCCGGTAATCGCTGTATGCCGCGGGAAGATCAGAAGATACGGATGTGGTAGCAATGGAAAGTCTCTCCTTGGGGACCACCTTGAGAAGACAGGACGAGAAACACGAAGGACCCCAAGCCAGGATCTGCCCAGAGACCCAGTCCACATGTGGAGAGTGAAGCTGTAGCCAAGGAAGGCCCAATACAATGGGGGTAGAGGCCTTGGGTAGAATGAGGAAGGAAATCCACTCCTGGTGGAGTATCCCTACCGACATCCTAATAGGTAGCGTCTGGAAACGTATAGGACCCCCTGGGAGCACAGTGCCATCAATTGCCGAGACTGCCAGTGGTGTAGCGTGGGGAGAAAGGGTAAGCTTCATAGAAGAAGCAATTCTCCAGTCCATAAAATTGCCGGCAGCCCCGGAGTCCAGATATGCTAGGACCGATTGGGAAGAAGGGCCTACATGGAGGAACACCGGAAGAAGAAGACGAGAAGGTGATGTTTCTGGGTCCAATACTCCACCTTCCAAATGTATTAGACCCAAGCGTTTCCTGGACGAAGCGAGCAGGAGTCACGAAGATGACCCTTGCCCCCACAATAAAGACACAAGCCTAGAGTTCTGCGTCTAGCACGTTCTTCGGGGGTTAGTCTAGTCCGACCCAGCTGCATAGGTTCCTCAGCAGGCAGAGGATGCTCCACAGAGCGACGGGGGAAGAGTTCTGGCTGACTAGGACCTAGAGGGTGCTGGCGTCTTTTTTCTAGGGACCTCTCCTGGAAACGAATGTCAATCTGATTGCACAAGGAAATTACATCGTCCAGACCGGCAGGGATGGTTCTTCCTGCTAATTCATCCTTCACTCGGTCAGAGAGGCCATGTAAAAAGGTTGCGACCAGGGCCTCATTGTTCCAGCCCAATTCAGCTGTGAGGATACGGAACTGAAGCGCATATTGTCCCACTGAACAAGATTCTTGGCGAAGGCGTAAAAGGGCACTAGCCACTGAAGAAACCCGAGCTGGCTCCTCGAAGATATTACGAAAGAGCTTCAAGAAGTCGGACAGGATGGAAACCACCGGGTCATTCTTCTCCCACAGGGGGGCAGCCCAAGCTAAAGCTTCACCAGAGAGGAGGGAAATGATATAGGCTACCTTAGCCTGATCAGACAGAAAGTTTTGAGGCTGGAGCTCAAAATGAATGGTGCATTGGCTGAGGAAGCCCCTGCAGGCCTTGGAGTCCCCAGAGAAATGGGACGGAGCTGGCAGTAAATATGAATGCGTGGCTGCGACTGGTGCGATAGGTGCAGCTGCTAATTGTACTTGAGGCTGCAGGTTCGGGTCTCCCAAGGAGGCCTGGAGCTGCTTGAAGCGGGAAGCCAGATCCTTAAGGAATAGCATCACCTGAGTCTGATTAGATTCCTGGGTCTCGAGTCTGCGTAATATGCCCTGCAATTGATCGGCTGCAGGAAGCGGCACGTCAGCCGGGTCCATGGCTGATCAAACTGTCAGGTCACCTTGAGGCTAGGTGACAGATGCACACCGTTGGGATCAGGAGTGCACCGCAAGGCGGTGGACCCTACAGCTGACTGCTGCGCATGGGAGTCCGGGTATAAAGAAGGCAGGGTCGCTGGAACACCAACACGGATCCCACCGGGATTAGAGCGTAGGATTCCCTGGGGCGCGGAGTCTAAGAGCCAGTAGGTGTTCACCAGAGCCTCTAGTGGTGAGGATGGACTGGGCTGCAACTGGCTCCAGGTCGCGACCCCCAGGTTCCCCCAGCTCACACCCACAGTAGGCAACAGAAGGATAAGGAATATAGTAAATGGGGAAATGGCGCTACCCTATGTGTGTCTAATATTAACTAACTCTACCATAGAGTGAACGAGGATATTACTATCCCAGTGTGTTTACCAGACCATAAATGGTTCCATAAATGTGCATTAAAAAATAATAATAATAATGTTAAGTGGTAATTTTCCTTAACATACAGTGTCTATACTGTGACAATATGCCCCGCAGGGCAGGCCCCCTTAGTGTGTGGTAATATGTTACATCAAGGGACAGAATCCCATTAAGAACAGGTGTCACCAGCAGTGCAAACTCAAGTGAGTCTCAATATATACATACAGTACAAGGGCTACTGTTCAGAGTGAGGTATTTGTGCAGTATCAACACCTAAAACACTTATATAATCAAAAAAACTTATATAATCAAAAAAATCTTTTACCATACATAAGCTACATGTGACCACAGTATGAGAAAAATATATATATACCAGGGCCGTGTGTGCAAGGAACTATTTAAGTTCGTATGCCAGTACATAGATATATCAGGACTACATGTGTAAATTTATATATGTGACATAACTCTGTGAAACAATCCAATATGTCAGAAATGAAGGATCACAGTCTTTGTGCAGTCCAAACTTTAGAAAAATAATAAGTGAATATATCAACGGTGACTCCTGTGTTCATCAAGAAAAAATTTGGTGACTCCAGGTGCTCCCCCAATGTAATCCCCACTCACCAGAAGCAGTCACCCCTACAGGGGTAGCGAGCATAGAGTGGGTGTCTGGAGTAGGTATTCTTTTGGGTGTCCTGGTTAACTCCGGTTGTCCGTGGGTGTATCCCAATAGCTCGTTTTGGGGTTTCCAGCTGACTTTTTTTCCTCAGAGACGGACTCCTCCGTGCCTTATCATCATACCGATGTATTTTCCTCCATACAGAAGAAGAAACATGGGACTTCCATAGTGAAGTATGTACGAGTTTATTTAAAGACGTTGCATATAGATCATAGCAGTAAGCAGCTACCCAGTACAGCCCGGCTATTCAACGCGAAACCAGGAAGCTAAAGACGGCGTGCGTCCCAGCCTGCGTTCCAACCACGGCTTCCGGGTGTGACGTGTGAGCGTGACTCCGCCGGCTAGGTGACAGATGCACACCGTTGGGATCAGGAGTGCACCGCAAGGCGGTGGACCCTACGGCTGACTGCTGCGCATGGGAGTCCGGGTATAAAGAAGGCAGGGTCGCTGGAACACCAACACGGATCCCACCGGGATTAGAGCGTAGGATTCCCTGGGGCGCGGAGTCTAAGAGCCAGTAGGTGTTCACCAGAGCCTCTAGTGGTGAGGATGGACTGGGCTGCAACTGGCTCCAGGTCGCGACCCCCAGGTTCCCCCAGCTCACACCCACAGTAGGCAACAGAAGGATAAGGATAGTAAAGGAATAAGCCAAGGTCAGGGCCACAAGCAGACAAGGACAACAGGGTACACGCCAAGGTTCAGGGTCACAGGCAAACAAGGATAGTCGGGGACACGCCAAAAGGTCAGGGTCAAGAGCAGACAGGAATAGTATAGAACACGCCAAGGTCGTTAACAGAGATAAATGTAGAGCACACGGCAGGCAGGAACAGGAAGCCAAACACACAAAGGTTGATCAGCAGGGCTGACCTGAAGTGCAGAGGTTAATATAGAGTTCTCTGATAGGAGCTGGGGTGGAGCCATCAGCAGTCAGGTGAGAGACAGTTGGTCTTTGGAGATGAACACATGGAAACAGGTAGGCTGACAAACAGACTCTATTGCACAACCATGACACCTTTTCAGCTGGCAGAAGTCAGCTGGAGAAGTAACTTGGGCTTCCCTGTTATGCCTTCATTGTGATTGGCTGTCACAGTGATCACATGTTCAGGAGCCTACCCCTGAATATAAAGAATGACCACGAACTGTCAGTGACAGCGCCATCACTGCACTGGGAGTGCTGAGTGAGCACACACAAACACAAACATATGCTAACACAGGCATATACTGTATGAGGAAGCTCAGCAGTAGGGATGGGCTTGATGTTCGATGAACGTAAGTTCGACTCGAATATCAGCTGTTCGTTGAACAAACAAACATATGGGGCGCTCGTGGCAGGTTTGCCGCCGTGGACCGCCCCATAATGCACTGCGAGATCCCCATAATGCACTGCCAATCACAGAGCAGTATATGCTGTGAGAGCCATGATTGGCCAAAGGCCAAAATCATGGCTCAGGGGCTAAGTCCACGTCCCACACTATATAAGGCTGCTGCTTCCACAGCGGCCGTATATAGTGAATGAATAGAGATTAGGCAGGTAGTTAGTGTATAGTGCAGTCAGTGTAGCATATATAATTCAGTTCAGAGTATATAGTGCAGTCCGTGTAGTATATATAATACAGTGCAGAGTATATAGTGAAGTCCGTGTAGTGTATATATAATACAGTTCAGAGTATATAGTGCAGTCCCTGAAGTATATATAATACAGTGGAGAGTATATAGTGTAGTCAGTGTAGTATATATCAGCCCTCAAATTTTCCACTCGCCTACTCGCATTTTGCGAGTGCAAAATGATGGCTGGCGAGCGTGGGCTGCCTGGGAGTGGAGGCATAGGTGTGCGCAGCCTATTGCATTAGGGTGTGCACCCCAAAGCTCAAACACACATGCCTTTCTCTGCTGCCTCAGCTGCACTGAGCAGTAAATGAATGGGAAGCGCTCTGTACTGAGCGGCTTCCTGTTCATTCACAAACGGAAGCATAGTAAACACAGTTTACTATGCCTCCATTATGAATGGACACAGTGAGCAAGTGTGTTCATTTAGAAAAGGAAGGGGCCGGTAATTTACACATTTATTAGCCCCTTCCCTCACTCTCTATCCTTAAACATCCTTCGCAGCAACCGGGGAGAGGAGAGGAGGGAAGACAGCAGGACTGTGGAGCCAATTAAGAGGTGGGAATTAAGGGCGAATTGGCACTGCACAGTGATTTGGGTGTGCCCAGGCACACCTGGCACACCCCCTGCGCACGCCTATGAGTGGAGGGGCACAGGTCACGTTGCAATGATGGGCACAGGTGACGCTGCAATGATGGGCACAGGTGACGCTGCATTGATGGGCACAGGTGAGGCTGCATGGATGGGCACAGGTGAGGCTGCGTTGAGGGGCACAAATGAGGCTGCACTGATAGGCACAAATGAGGCTGCACTGATAGGCACTGATACATTTGTTAATATTTATTTTTGTAACTTAATTCTGCATAAAACATTTAAGTGTCATTTCATGAGATAATTCAGGGGTGGAATTAGGGGCGGGGTAGGGGTTGGGTGGGGCAATTGGTGGCGAGTAACCCTTAAGGCCTGGCTAGTAGCTCAGGACTTGAAATTTTGAGCCCTGTGGATATGTTTGTGAAAAATAAATAAATAAATAAATATAAATATATATATATATATATATATATATATATATATATATATATATATATATATATATATATATATAGGCCTTTGACTGCAAGTTGTGCAGGCAGGTTAGGGTGGGCTATCCCAATGTGACTTCCTACACAGGGCAACAGCTTCAGTGCCTAACTGGCTAGTTATGGAAACTACTACCCGCTGTCCCTGTTCATTCCCTTTGTTCGTTTATTGTGGAAAAAAAAAAAAAAGTTATGAACTCCCATTGGAGTCAATCAGAAAGTAGTTGGCTTACAGACTCATGTGTAAATATCTTGGCATGTCTGCTCAGGTTCTATCCTGCAGGAGTCTCCATGACTTCTTTTGAGGGGATGGTAGTCCTGGCAGGGCCACACATGCCAATAAAGTGTTGAATTTGCAGATAGCATGTAGGACAGGATGTATATTTTGTATTTATTTGCAGGTGTCTTCGGATGAGAAGGTTGTCTAATCTAAAGCGAAGATCACAGATGAAAACCTGGGGTAATTAAAGCATTCCTCCCTCGGGGGCAGTGTTTTAGTTCTCCTTGTATTGGCTGTAGCTATAGGGACCTATAGTTAGATAATTGGTATGTATTATACAGTGCTGAACTTGTGATCTTGTGTGAATATTTCACTTTGTTATTTTTTTTAAGCTACACACATCACACTCAAAAGTGTATATGAGATGCCTCAGTGGTAGGAGGTAGGTTAGGACTGTTCCTGGTTTGTGGATTCCCTTTCCACAACTGGGAACAGTTGTGATTCTAGAGGGGGTATATGTAGCGCCTACCACCTTTAGGTGCGTGCTAGTAGGTAAGTGTTAGGCAAATTGCCAGTGCCTTACCCTGTTTGTTCAGGCCTGGTTGGTTAATTTGGTTGGGAGATTTGATAGAATAGAGGAGGGTGTGGCCACCTACACTCTTCCCTTAAAGCGGGGGTCCACCTACACCGCCAAAAAACAAAAAAAAAATATTAAAAGCCAGCAGCTACAAATACTGCAGCTGCTGACTTTTAATACATGGCCACTTACCTGTCCCAGGGTCCAGCGATGTCGGCAGGCGACGCCGAGAACCTGCTCGGCTCTCGGCAGCTGCCGCCGCCATCCTAGGTGAGGGAATCAGGAAGTGAAGCGTTGCGGCTTCACTTCCCGGTTCCCTACTCCGCCCAAGTGGTCCCCGCTCTTTCCTGGGAGCTGTGTGTTTCCCAGGAGACAGCGCGGTGGGGACGGGAAGAGGCGTAGACTCCCATGGGAGTCTATGCCGGAAGTGGGTGCAAATACCTGTCTTAGACAGGTATCTGCACCCCCCTCCCCCCTGAAAGGTGCCAAATGTGACACCGGAGGGGGGGAGGGTTCCGAAAAGCGGAAGTTCCATTTTTGTGTGGAACTCCGTTTTAAGGATTTCCCTTACTTTCCCTGAAATGTTCTGGAAGGTAGGTGGACTGGGGAACAGAGTGGAAGGTAGTTCATGAAGACCGCTCTGAGCCAATCATTGTTTTTGTTTGGACAGAGGCGGGACTGCTATAAAAACTAAGGTCACATGCTTCCTGGGAGTTGGAGATGGGAACTGAATCCAGAGAAGCAGCAGAAATGTAACCAACAAAGAGCAGGCTTGAAGGCCTGGAGGTGCAATGCCTCCAGCGCTGGACAGCAGGAACAAAACCTGAAGGCCTGAGGGTTCAGAGGCCTCAGCGCTGGATGGTTCAACAACACCAATTCACCACAAGAAATTCCGGGAGAATTGGAACGGGACTATCAACCTGGGATGCACTGGACCATTCGGAGCTGGAAGTAGCTGCCAAAAGGAGGGAGTAGACTGGGATCGGCTTTCTGTGGCAATCTTGGACTGTCGGTGGGAGAGAGCAAGGGAGTGCAACTCAACGGTACTCAATTCACCCAGAACTTTCCTGAACTGACACGGGAGGACTGCAGGAGTCAAGATAGGCAGGTGAGACCTGGGGCTTTAAGCATCCACATACCACAGTGTCTTTCAGAGGGGCACTGGTCAGTTCATTATAGGAGAGGACATTGGATACACTAAGGAACCAGAGACTAAGAGGCAGCTCATATTTCCCTAAGAAATCCTGTAACATACTGCAGTCAAGAGAATAAAGTTCTTTGTAAAGAGTTATTAAACTGTCTGCTGATGTAATTTGTGCAGGGGTGGAAGAACGGATACAGTTAACAGAAAGGTATGAACACACCCAGCAGCTCCCAAGGGAGTAGTGCGCTACATTTATAATGCAAAAAAAATGTAAAAAAAAACAGTGGTGACCAAATACCACCAAAAGAAGGCTCTATTTGTGTGAAAAAATTATTAAAATTTAATTTGGGTACATGTTTGCATGACGGCGCAGTCGCCAGTTAAAGCAGCACAGTGCTGAATAGCAAAAAATGCCCTGGTCATAAGGTTGTAAAGTCTTCTGGAGGTCAAGTGGTTAAGAGAAAGTACACAATCTTGTCAGTTTAAATTTTTTACTTTACTTATTTTTTACTTCGACAATCAACTGCTAGAGGTGGCTTGGAGGCACCACCAATGTAAAGAGGGATTTACACTGACCACCAATGTAAGGGGGACCTTTACACTGGTCACTAGTGTGAATGAAAGGATTGTACAGCAAGCCCCACTTTAATGTGGGGTTCCACCCAAAAAAACAAAAATACATGAAAAATCCTAAAAAAAAAACATTTGGATATATTTTTTTTTAAGTTACCTCTAAATGCTTGTTGCTAGGGGGTCCTTCGTAGTCTGCCCCTTCCAGTGCCTGGGCTGGTGACATCACTTCCCCCTCGGCACAGGAAGGGCTCCGCTCTGCTCCCTCCCGTCAATCATCTGGGACCCATTACATGCGCAGTGGGTGCCAGGCTGTGAAGCCACAGCCCGGCGCCCACAGTTGCAATGCCGGCGCCGCTGAACGGAAGGCAAGACGAGCGGGGCTTCGATCCCCCGCATCGCTGGACCCAGGGACAGGTAAGTGTCCAATTAAAAGTCAGCAGCTGCGGTATTTGTAGCTGCTGACTTTTAATTTTTTTTTTTTTTACTGGACCCCCTGGGTGGAACTCCTCTTTAATGAGAAGATTTACACTGACCACCAATGTAACTGAGACATTTAGCCTGCATTCACATTTGTGTGTGTTCGGAACACATGCAAAATCGATTTCCTTACACCACAGAAACATGCTGCCCTTTAGCAGATACACAGCAGTGCCATTAATTGTTAACAATACCCTCATGCATCTGCTGAGATGTGCGTATTCACATGCACCAAAATTCAGTGTGCTGTGGCACCATGTTATTCTGAAGAAGGGGTCCACCTTCAATTTGCTTACCTTTGCTGAACAGGCTGTTGTTAGGCTCAATGACTATAGTTGTAGGCAGGACTTCTTTACCTCCCCAATGGGCAGCATTCAGCAGAAGTGATGGTAGATATGACCTCAGGGGGACATGATATACATATGAATGCTGCCTCTATTTACATATCAATGCCGTGGTCTGCCACTGTTTACATATCAGTGCAGGTTATTTACATGTAAACACAGGGTCTGGTCTGCAGGTGAGTCATCTGTACATGGCAAAAGGGCAGAGCTGGGCAACAGCAACAGAACGTTACATTGAGATATCGGGACACAGTACGGGACTAAAATTTCAAGGGATAAGGGAATTTAAACTGGGATAATTGGCAAGTATGAGGTAGCTGCTTTGGGCCCCACAACAATGATGGGGCCCAGGGCAGCTTCCCCTTCTGCCCTGCCTTAAAAACGGTCCTGCACCTAAGGTCTGTCCGTGACAGGACCTCAAGGTTCTGGTGTTCCCTGGACGTGTAGGACAAGACTTCAAAAAGTGACCTGCCTGGCCACAATAAAAGCACAATCTCTCCCTCCTACTAAGGGTTCTCTCATCCGCAGAGAGATGTGTGAGTGCATGGGTTCATCTTCACTGACCGACTCGGTACCAAGAGGCATGGGAGGTGAGGGAGGCAAGGGTGGGACTGCAAAGCTCAGAGACAAATATACAGGAGTCTCCCGCAAGTGCTTCTTAAAAGAGATTCTTTCTCTAAGTCTGGAGTCAATGAGGATGGTAAACGTGATCAACTGCTCCAGCTCAGTGGGTATATCTCGGTCTGCTATATCATCCTTGATGGTATCCGAGAGACCATGAGAAAAAGCAGCCACGAGGGCCTCATTGTTCCAAGCAACCTCTGCTGCCAGAGTACGGAATTCAATGGCGTAAGCGGCAACAGTTCTCGTACTCTGTTTGATGGACATGAGGCAGCAGAAGCGGAGCATGCGGGAACGTCAAATACCCTTTTAAAGGAAGCCACAAACTCAGGGTAACTCAAGACAACAGGTTTTTGCATCTCCCATAGAGGGTTTGCCCATGCCAAGGCTCTCTCAGAAAGCAAAGATATCATGAAACCTACTTTGCTTCTGTCCGTGGGAAACGCCTGGGGCAGCCTCTCAAAGTATATCTCAACCTGGTTGAGAAACCCTCTGCATTGGACTGGATCCCCCCAAAATCGCTGGGGAAGCGGAGCTGAACCAGACATACCTCTTATAGAGGTAATACTCGAGGCGGGTGCCTGCACAGAGACTGGAGCAGCAGCAGGGACGGCCTGCAACACAGATTGTACTGGAGCAGCCACAGTGGGAGAATCCAGGTGAGCCATGCGACTCAGGAGCATTTGTAACGTCATGGCAAACTGATCCATGCGGTTATCCTGCTCATCCAATCTGGAAAAAATATTACCAACAAGTGGATTGAATGCATCTTCTGAATTCATGGCCTACTGTCAGAAACCATGAATCAGACTGAGACAGAAGTACAGTTAAATCTCACTTGTTTAAAAATAATAAAAAAAGGTAAACAGAGTAAACGTAGTCAAAACATAGCCAGAGTTCAGGAACCAGAATAGATAGTCAGACAAGCCAAAATGTCAGGGAGCCAGAGATGAGCGTAGCATACACCGCTCCCAAACCACCCCTGCCCATTGTATTGAATGGGAGCGCTTCCGAAGTGCCTGAAAAGCGATTCAGATGCGCCGCAACACAGGCATTTTTAACTCTTTCTTGAGGATTAAAAACACCCTGCTAGCGGCCGAAAAGAGACGCTAAAACTGCAGTAAAGCACCGCTAAAACAAGTGGCGCTTTACCGCAAACGTGGAGCTTTGATAACTTTCAAATTATTCAGGTAGGTCTCCACTCCTCAGAGGTTGTCTGCTCCAGATTACACCGTGTCAGTGGGGAAAAGTGCTTGCTGTGTCACCTTGTGTAGGTAATTCAGTAAACGCAGGTGCCCGCCAAGGCCCATCCTAGGCACTCTGAGTGTCCAGTTTCACCTACATAGTGTGACGGGGCAAGCACGCTGTAAAAGCAGCAGATGGTAATGGGGGGGCTCAGGTCAGCTTTTGCATCGGGGCCCACAAGCTTCAAGCTACGCCTTTGCACATGCCCTCAACATTGGGAGGGTGCTTTGGGGTGCACCCCAAAGCACCTTGTGCCCATGTTGATGGGTGCAAGGGCCTGTTCCCCGAGAACCCTGGCCGGTGGTTGTCAGGGTCTGCGGGCTTATCAGAATCTGGAAGCCCCCTTTGACAATGTGAATGGGTATCGGGTACATTGTACCCCTACCCATTCTCCAAAAAGAGTGCACCCCAAAGCACCCTCCCCATGTTGAGGGCATGTGGCCTGGAATGGTTCAGGGGGGTGCTCATTTGTTCCCCCCCATCCTGACCTGCCAGGCTGCATGCTCAGATAAGGGTATGGTATGGATTTTGGGGGGGACCCCACGCCAATTTTTTTAAAATTTGTGGCACGGAGTTCCCCTTAAAATCCATACCAGACCCGGAGGGCCTGGTATGGACTGGGGGGGGGGCCCCCACACCATTTTTTTCATTGATTTTTCATCCATATTGCCGGGAGTCGGCAATACATTACAGCTGCGAGAAATTTTGAATGAAACTTTTTCCTTTACAAATCTCATTATTGCTCCGGCATGTTCTACACATTGCACATATGCGCCACTTTACAGGCAGACTAAGAGAACCCCCAGGCATGATATTTAAAGGAATATTTCATTTTTATTGTTTCACTTTAAGCATCCTTAAAATCACTGCTCCTGAAAAAATGATTGATTTAAAAACTTTTTTTTTGCATTGATACATGTCCCTAGCGCAGTACCTGGGTCCCCATATACTGTTTATGGAAATAACTTGCATATAAACCTTTAAAATGAGGACTTTTGATTTTTCATGTTCGTGTCCCATAGACTTTAATAGGGTTTGCATGTTCGCTAGAACTTTTTGCCTGTTCAAGGTGTTCTGGTGCGAACCCAATCAGGGGGGTGTTCGGCCTATCCCTACTCAACAGCACCATGCTACTACATAGGTACGGCCGACGTTAAGGGTTAAGTCATGAAGCAAAATGTCTTCTCCAGGGACGGTGGAACAGAGAATGGTGGCTTCCATTTCCATGTGTCAGTTTTAATGTGTTTTACGACTGTAGCCAGGTGCTTGGCTAAGAAGGGAGAGTGAGAGAAACACTGGCTGCAGCTGCTCTCTAGCTGCTGCCCTGTGGTGCTGAACTGGTTAACAGCTATATCAGCAGAGGAGAGAGCTGCTGAGCAGGAAGAGTCCAGAGTCAGGTAGCACTGCGCCATGGGAACTCTAGTCCAGAGGGGAGAGACTATACTGTAATCAAGAATTTTTGAATGGCATTTCCCAGAGGCAGATTGCCAGAAGGTTGGAAAAGAGCTGCATTTTCTCAGGCTGTACAGGACACAGCTTCAGGGCCAATCCCAGATGGGGTGCACGGGGTGCAGTGCACCCGGGCGCCAGAGAGGTGGGGGCACTGAAGTGCCAGAGTGCTCCCTTCCCTCCTCCTCCTGTTCGTGTCCGGCGGCGGCTCTCCACCGGTGTTCTAAGGAGAAGGGCGCTGCTGTGTTTCCTGCTCAAGCCCCTCCCTCCTCCTGTCAGAGAAGGAGAGCAGCCAGCTGGAGATGAGATTGGAGGCAGAGTGGCTGGTCTCGGTGTGGAGAGAGACCAGCCGCGCAGTGATGTTGTGCGGGGGGGGGGCGGGGCGGTCCGTGCCTGACACGTTCTCCTCCTCTCTGTGTCTCTCACTCCTGCCTGCTGTGAACTGCTCTGCTCTCCACCCGGGCGGTGAGGCTGCACACTGTCCTCTCCTCTCCAGCTGCCGCCCAGGTGTTTTTTATTGTACCCTAATGGAGGGGGGGTGACAGTCTGTCCTGGGGGGTCTGTACTAATGGAGGGGGGGTCTGTCCTGGGGGGTCTGTACTAATGGAGGGGGGTCTGTCCTGGGGGGTCTGTACTAATGGAGGGGGGTCTGTCCTGGGGGGTCTGTACTAATGGCGGGGGGGTTTGTCCTGGGGGGTCTGTACTAATGGAGGGGGGTTGACGGTCTGTCCTGGGGGTCTGTACTAATGGAGGGGGGTGATGGTCTGTCCTGGGGGGGTCTGTACTAATGAAGGGGGGTCTGTCCTGGGGGGTTTGTACTAATGGAGGGGGGGTCTGTCCTGGGGTGTCTGTACTAATGGAGGGGGGGTCTGTACTAATGGAGGGGGGATCTGTCCTGGGGGGTCTGTACTAATGGAGGGGGGGTCTGTCCTGGGGGGTCTGTACTAATGGAGGGGGGGTCTGTACTAATGGAGGGGGGTCTGTCCTGGGGGGGTCTGTACTAATGGAGGGGGGGTCTGTCCTGGGGGGTCTGTACTAATGAAGGGGAGGTCTGTCTTGGGGGTCTGTACTAATGTACTAATGGAGGGGGGTCTGTACTAATGGAGTGGGGTCTGTCCTGGGGGTCTGTACTAATGGAGGGGGGGCCTGTCCTGGGGGGTCTGTACTTATTGAGGGGGGGTCTGTACTAATGGATGGGGGGTCTGTAATAATGGAGGGGGGGGTCTGTACTAATGGAGGGGGGTCTGTACTAATGGAGGGGGGTCTGTCCTGGGGGGTCTGTACTAATGGAGGGGGGTCTGTACTAATGGAGGGGGGTCTGTCCTGGGGGGTCTGTACTAATGGAGGGGGGTCTGTCCTGGGGGGTCTGTATTAATGGAGGGGGGTCTGTCCTGGGGGGTCTGTACTAATGGAGGGGAGTCTGTCCTGGGAGGGTCTGTACTAATAGAGGGGGGTGACGTTCTGTCCTGGGGGTCTGTACTAATGGAGGGGGGGTGACGGTCTGTCCTGGGGGGTCTGTACTAATGGAGGAGGGGGTCTGTCCTGGGGGGTCTGTACTAATAGAGGGGGGTGACGTTCTGTCCTGGGGGGTCTGTACTAATGGAGGGGGGGGTGACGGTCTGTCCTGGGGGGTCTGTACTAATGGAGGGGGTCTGTCCTGGGGGGTCTGTACTAATGGAGGGGGGGTCTGTCCTGGGGGGTCTGTACTAATGGAGGGGGGTCTGTCCTGGGGGGTCTGTACTAATGGAGGGGAGTCTGTCCTGGGGGGGTCTGTACTAATAGAGGGGGGTGACGTTCTGTCCTGAGGGGTCTGTACTAATGGAGGGGGGGTGACGGTCTGTCCTGGGGGGTCTGTACTAATGGAGGGGGGTCTGTCCTGGGGGTCTATACTAATAGAGGGGGGTCTGTCCTGGGGGGTCTGTACTAATGGAGGGGGGGTCTGTCCTGGGGGGATCTGTACTAATGGAGGGGGGTCTGTACTAATGGATGGGGGGTCTGTACTAATGGAGGGGGGTCTGTACTAATGGAGGGGGGTCTGTACTAATGGAGGGGGGTCTGTCCTGGGGGGGACTGTACTAATGGAGGGGGGTCTATACTAATGGAGGGGGGTCTGTCCTGGGGGGTCTGTACTAATGGAGGGGGGGTCTGTACTAATGGAGGGGTCTGTCCTAATGGTGGGGGGGTCTGTCCTGGGGGGTCTGTACTAATGGAGGGGTGGTTTGTCCTGTGGGGGTCTGTACTAATGGAGGGGGAGATCTGTCCTGGGGGGGTCTGTACTAATAGAGGGGGGGTTTTCCTGGGGGGGTCTGTCCTAATGGAGGGGGGTCTGTACTGAGGAAGGTCTGTACTGAGGGAGGGGTTTATACTTAGTGCGGGTTCTGCACTAACGGACGGGGGATCTATACTTAGTGGACAGCCAGGAAACGCCAGGGATTTCTGTGAACGCGATATTCCATCTTTATCACAGACATCCACCCCCACCAGTTAGGGGATATACCCGTGAGCTTTGTTGGATCGCTTCAGGGCATCCATTGACCTGTCCCTTGCCATTCATTTGCAACTGTTGCAGTTTGCATTTCAACTACATGAGTTTAAAGCTCTAAACAATTTGAATTAATTGAATGAATCTGTGTGGTGCAGCTCAGCAACATCCAGGGCCTGAAGTTTCGTCTTGTGACTTGCATCATTGAATTGAAAATTAGATCTAAATGGAACAGTGCGCCTTCTTATAAACCCCTGTAGAAGGAAACATACATGTCAGAATATCCCTCTTTTGCTTTCCGAAACATGTTGGGTATCTTGGTGCACACACCTCACCAACCTGATTTTCAGCTTTGATTTGTGGTGTGTTCCAAGCTTTGCGGTTGTCCCATTTTGTGATCTTATGTTCCTACGTATTGTTTTTAGGTGATTTTTGTTAATCTATATTAAATTGCGTATTTTCTAGTAAATAAAATCATTTATATTTTTATACTTCTATTTTGGTGTACCCTACTTTTACATTTCTCTGTGTCCGCAATATCCTTGGGGCTTCATTCCTCTTCCATAGATTTCTTTATAGGATGTGACACAGAGTTTTGGGTCCTCCAAAATATTCCTGGTTGGTTTCAACTTCTTTTTCCCTTTTTTTCTATACTTAGTGGAGGGGGGTCTGTACTGAGGGGCGACTATAGTCGGTGGAAGGGGGGTGACCCCAACCCTAGTGATGCCAATGCAGCTGTGGGCTCTCCTTTCCCCCCTCCCTCTCCTTTCCCCCCTCCCTCTCCTCCTGCATGCTGCTGTACTAGTGAGCGGTGCTTGCCAGCACAGCTGCCCACTATGTATCTTCCCCCGCCTTCATATCAGCCAGGGAAGAAATAGAATAGAAAAAGGAGCAGAGAAGAGGATTGTGGGACATGTATAGAACCCCGCTGCCCTGCGCCACCAGAGGGAAAGCCACACAGCCTAGCGCCATCCCTGGCGGAGAAAGGAATGGAGTCATTGCAGGAATACAGATCTGGGTGCTACCCAGCGGAGTCACCATGGGCAATTCAGAGTGAGCTGACTCCTGATCAGAGGAACTGTTGCTGTATCGCTGGGTCAGGTGGGAGGGCCGATCGGCCATTATCGGCCATAGGATCTGCAGTCTCTGACCATCTCCTGTACTATGTCTGCAGTCTCTGACCATCTCCTGTACTATGATTGCAGTCTCTGACCGTCTCTTGTATCATGTCTGCAGTCTCTGACCCTCTCCTGTACTATGTCTGCAGTCTCTGACCATCTCCTGTACTATGTCTGCAGTCTATGATCATCTCCTGTACTATGTCTGCAGTCTCTGACCCTCTCCTGTACTATGTCTGCAGTCTCTGACCATCTCCTGTACTATGTCTGCAGTCTCTGACCATCTCCTGTTCTATGATTGCAGTCTCTGACCGTCTCTTGTATCATAACTACAGTCTCTGACTATCTCTTGTATTATGTCTGCAGTCTCTGACCATCTCCTGTACTATGTCTGCAGTCTCTGACCATCTCCTGTACTATGATTGCAGTCTCTGACCGACTCTTGTATCATGTCTGCAGTCTCTGACCATCTCCTGTACTATGTCTGCAGTCTCTGACCATCTCCTGTACTATGTCTGCAGTCTCTGACCGTCTCCTGTACTATGTCTGCAGTCTCTGACCATCTCCTGTACTATGATTGCAGTCCCTGACCGTCTCTTGTATCATGTCTGCAGTCTCTGACCCTCTCCTGTACTATGTCTGCAGTCTCTGACCATCTCCTGTACTATGTCTGCAGTCTATGATCATCTCCTGTACTATGTCTGTAGTCTCTGACCATCTCCTGTACTATGTCTGCAGTCTCTGACCATCTCCTGTACTATGTCTGCAGTCTCTGACCATCTCCTGTACTATGTCTGCAGTCTATGATCATCTCCTGTACTATGTCTGCAGTCTCTGACCATCTCCTGTACTATGTCTGCAGTCTCTGACCATCTCCTGTACTATGTCTGCAGTCTCTGACCATCTCCTGTACTATGTCTGCAGTCTCTGACCATCTCCTGTACTATGTCTGCAGTCTCTGACCATCTCCTGTACTATGTCTGCAGTCTCTGACCGTCTCCTGTAGTATGCCTGCAGTCTCTGACCGTCTCCTGTAGTATGCCTGCAGTCTCTGACCATCTCATGTAGTATGTCTGCAGTCTCTGACCATCTCCTGTACTATGTCTGCAGTCTCTGACCATCTCCTGTACTATGTCTGCAGTCTCTGACCATCTCCTGTACTATGTCTGCAGTCTCTGACCATCTCCTGTACTATGTCTGCAGTCTCAGTCCATCTCCTGTACTATGTCTGCAGTCTCTGATCATCTCCTGTATTATGTCTGCAGTCTCTGACCATCTCCTGTTCTATGAGTGCAGTCTCTGACCATCTCCTGTTCTATGATTGCAGTCTCTGACCGTTTCCTGTTCTATGATTGCAGTCTCTGATCGTCTCTTGTATCATAACTACAGTCTCTGACTATCTCTTGTATTATGTCTGCAGTCTCTGACCATCTCCTGTACTATGTCTGCAGTCTCTGACCATCTCCTGTACTATGATTGCAGTCTCTGACCGACTCTTGTATCAAGTCTGCAGTCTCTGCCCATCTCCTGTACTATGTCTGCAGTCTCTGACCATCTCCTGTACTATGTCTGCAGTCTCTGACCATCTCCTGTACTATGTCTGCAGTCTCTGACCATCTCCTGTACTATGTCTGCAATCTCTGACCATCTCCTGTACTATGTCTGCAATCTCTGACCATCTCCTGTACTATGTATGCAGTCTCTGACCATCTCCTGTACTATGTCTGCAGTCTCTTGCCATCTCCTGTAATGTCTGGGAGCTCTTTCTAACAGACTCTCTAATAGAAGCCCTCTTTGTGTGCATCTGAGTGATTCAGCTAGTCTCATCTGGTTATTTTCAACACCCCTAGCAGTCGTGGCTGTGCTCTAGGCAGCAGTGTTCCCTAGGCGGCTGCCTAGTTTGCCTAGTGGTAGTGCCGTCCCTGTCAGTAATCACTATGAACCTACCATAGGGGACATGTGATCCCTTCCTGTCTATGTACTGGTCAGAGATCACTATGATGCAAACAAAGCCTGGGGAATGCCCAGGAAAAAACCAAAGCCTACTTACCACCAGCTCGCAGACAACCAAATTGACCTGTCTAACAGTATGCGTTAAAAACAGGGGTTTAGTCCACACGCATTTGCAAACGCATGCGTCATGGCACCCTGATATCTGTGGTCCTAACACTAAAATATGAGTGTCCCCATATGCTCTAGGTGGCAGTGCTCCCTAGACGGCTGCCTAGTGGTAGCGCCGTCCCTGTCAGTAATCACTATGAACATACCATAGGGGACATGTGATCCCTTCCTGTCTATGTACTGGTCAGAAATCACTATGAACCTACCATAGGAGCCATGTGATTCCTTCCTGTCTATGTTCTAGTCGGAGATCACTATGAACCTACCATAGGGGACATGTGATCCTTTCCTGGCTATGTCCTAGTCGGAAATCACTATGAACCTACCATGGGGGCCAGGTCATGTGACAGCTGGATATGGGAGAGAGTCAGGTCATGTGACAGCTGGATATGGGGGAGAGCCGGGTCATGTGACAGCTGGATATGGGAGAGAGCATGGTCATGTGACAGCTGGATATGGGAGAGAGTCGGGTCATGTGACAGCTGGATATGGGAGAGAGCTGGGTCATGTGACAGCGGAATATGGAGAGATCCGGGTCATGTGACAGCTGGATATGGGAGAGAGCCGGGTCATGTGACAGCTGTATATGGGAGAGAGCCGGGTCATGTGACAGCTGGATATGGGAGAGCGACAGGTCATGTGACAGCTGAATATGGGAGAGAGCCGGGTCATATGACAGCTGAATATGGGAGAGAGACGGGTCATGTGACAGCTGTATATGGGACAGGGACTAGGTCATGTGACAGATGGATATGGAGAGAGTCGGGTCACGTGACAGCTGGATATGGAGAGAGCCGGGTCATGTGACAGCTGGAGATAACGAGGAGCTTTTGTGCTAGAATTATTCTCATTAGGATGCGGCGATATGCCACATGGGTGTGGCGCGACCGCTGTTTACATGCGTGAGAACCCTGGGCTTGTGTTTGCACAGGAGCGCGGGGGTTACAGCAATTTCGTTTTTTTTTTAATCAATATAATTTTATTTTTTAAATGATTGCTATCATTAGGGGTTAATAAAGCGCAGGTGACAGGGAACTCATTACGGAGACCTCAATATCTTCCCTGTCCTTCACCCCATCTAACCAATTACAGATCGGCTTGGTTAGATGTGTCTCCTGGCTATACTGACCAGGAAATGGTGGATCTGAATCCCATAGTGACATCACTTCCGGGTTCATTGTTTGCATGTGAGGGTGGAGGCGTGGATATGCCTCGGTCTCACAGCGCTCTTCCTCCCCTAACCGACGGTTGTGGTCCCGGGCTCCGGTAAGAGCGAGAGAACCCAGGAACCACAGGAGGAGCGGGAGGGGGCACCGCGCTGCCGGCTCTGTGGAATGATTGGCAGATATGGAGCCAACCCATCACTTTCACTTTGAAGTCGGACGCCAACTAAACAAAACCTGCTACTGCAGCCATCAGCTTGGGATTAAAGGGGGACTCTTTGGACTGGTTATACAGAAGTGACAATCTACATCTCTCCTGCAAAGAAGGATCTGTCCTCTGCAAACTTCTTAAAGGAGAACTTCACCTTTTCATAGTGTTGCATCCATATTCAGGGTGTAAGATGTATGAGCAGACAGCTTACACTGACAGTCTGCAGGAGCCCGGAATTGCACCCACAATCTGCTCATCGTGGGTGCAATAGTAAAAATGAGGGAGGGTCATGACCCGTCAGTTTATCTTTAGCCATCTGTGTCCCATTGCGGAGATCCCCCTTCACTTCCTGTCCCATAACCAAACAGGAAGTGAGAGGAAATCCCTGCAAATGAAGGGAAGCCCCTGGGGGCCCCCAGGTCACAATAACTAGTGTCCTCATTGGAAGATTTCCCCTCTATTACTTTTCTGGTGACAACCCTATATTTGGGATTTTCTTTTACTTTCACTTGCTATGATAATGATACACAGGACAAATAGAGAGGGTGACTCTCCCTACTGGGGACACAGACTGCAATAAAAACTGACAAGGGTTCTAATCCTGCCCCCCTCTACCCAAAAAAAAAAAAGAAAAGGTATGTGATTCTGCACTTTTGTGTCTTGCCGAGAAAGTTCCCCCGGCGGATAAGGACCCCCCCTCTACTGCGAAGGCGTAGTGCTTGACAAAGGAGCCACCAAAAAGAGCCGAAGCTGAACACCTGAGTCAGCATTACACGGCGCCTGCGCACTACATTCTACCCTATGTCCACGTTAAAGCCCCACCATCCATGTGGACATAGAGTTAGAATAATAATATTCCGAGCGCAGCGAGGCTGTGCCAGAAGTGTGGCGAGCCCATGAGGGACCTGTTACAAACTCTTTTTTATTAAAATAGTCTTCGCACGCAGTTGTACAGCTGACTCAGGTGTTCAGCTTCGGCTCTTTTCGGTGGCTCCCTTGTTGTTCCTACTGCGCAAGCGCTCCGCCTGATTAACTACTATTAGTGGGTGAACGAACAATGTTTACTACGAACGATTACTGTGCCCACGAACCTGAAAGTTGCCATTTTAAAATGTACAACAGTAAAGAAAAACACATGAAGCAGCATGCAAGTAATAATAATAGAAACACAGGACAAATACTTACTTTTTAGTAGCAGTTTCCTGATCTTTCTGTACTGATCCTGCTCCCTCAATTTGAGGTCTGACCAGCGTTTCCTCAATTGGTCCTTGGATCATTGTACCCCAAAATTCCTGTGCAGACTTTTCACAACATTAGTCATGATCTTGGCCTTTCTCACGTTTGGGTTTGGGTAAGGTCCATGCTTCCCATCATAGTCAGCCCTCTTCAAGATGTCCACCATCTCTACAAAGGACATATTGGCTTAAAAGACAGAATTCGGAGAGTAGTGGTTAATGATTCTTACTCTGAATGGTCTAAGGTTATCAGTGGTGTACCCCAAGGTTCAGTGCTGGAACCCTTACTTTTTTATATCTTTATAAATGATATTGGGTCTGGGATCGAAAGTAACATTTCTGTCTTTGCAGATGACACCAAGCTATGCAGTGGAATAACGTCCTTACAGGATGTCTCCAATTTACAAGCCAACCTCAATGCACTGTCTAATTGGGCGACTATGTGGCAGATGAGGTTTAATGTTGAGAAATGTAAAGTTATGCACTTGGGGGCTAAGAATATGCATGCATCATACATGCTAGGGGGAGTATAACTGGGGGAATCCGTGGTGGAGAAGGATCTGGGGGTTTTGGTAGATCATAAGCTCAATAATAGCATGCAATGCCAAGCTGTGGTTTCCAAAGCGAGCAAAGTCCTTTCTTGTATTAAGAGAGGTATGGACTCTAGAGAGAGAGATATAATTTTGCCCCTGTTCAAATCATTAGTAAGACCTCATCTGGAATATACAGTTCAGTTTTGGGCACCAGTTCTCAAAAAGGATATCGGGGAACTGGAGAAAGTGCAGAGAAGGGCAACCAAACTGATAAGAGGCAGGGAGGAGCTCAGCTATGAGGAAAGATTAGAGGAACTGAATTTATTCACTCTTGAGAAGAGGGGAATAAGGGGGGATATGATCAACATGTTCAAATATATAAGGGGTCCATATAGTGAACTTGGTGTTAAGTTATTCTCTTTACGGTCAACCCAGACGACACGGGGGCACTCTTTACGTCTAGAGGAAAAGAGATTTCATCTCCAAATACGCAAAGGTTTCTTCACAGTAAGAGCTGTGAAAATGTGGAATAGACTCCCGCCAGAGGTGGTTCTGGCCAGCTCAGCAGATTGCTTTAAGAAAGGCCTGGATACTTTCCTAAATGTACATAATATAACTGGGTACTAACATTTATAGGTAAAGTTGATCCAGGGAAAATCCGATTGCCTCTTGGGGGATCAGGAAGGAATTTTTTCCCCTGCTGTAGCAAATTGGAGTATGCTCTGCTGGGGTTTTTTGCCTTCCTCTGGATCAACTGAGGGTATAAAATTGGGTATATTGGATTGTACAATATTTTTTATTTTATTTATTTATTGTTTTTAAGGTTGAACTGGATGGACTTGTGTCTTTTTTCAACTATGTAACTAACTATAATTTGAGGCCTTAAATCTCCTCCAGGATCGGGACGTTCGTGGCTCCGGCCTTTCGTCGTTGCTGCTGCTGCTGTCTGCATGCACTTGATCTTTCTCCGCCATGTGCTCTCCCACTGTGCCGAAAGAGAAGGGACAGGGAATATACTAGATAGAAGGTCAGGGCCAGGCGGAGTTTCACGCATGCGCAGTGTATAAAAAGCAGAACACGCGTGTGTCGTACGTGCGATCTGTGAGAGGATGGAAGGAGTGGCAGAAGCGCCGATTGTGATAACGAAGGTACAATTTGAACTTGGTGCATCAGTGGCCTATACTGCTTATAGATTAAAGCCTATATTGGGACACGATTAGAAGAGTTTAGCCTGACATTAGGGTTTGTCTTGTGTTGTGTCTTGCAGCGAAAATGGATCCATTCAAGGATAGGGAATTTCTCCCAATATTCATTGACATGTTCAGGGAACTGCCCTGTCTGTGGCAGGTGAACCACCCATTTTTTTAATAAGCTCAGAAAGAGGAAGGCAGCGCTGGAGAAACTGCTTGAATTTGTGAAGCCGATGATCCCCACGGCAGAAATCACCTATTTGAAGGCCAAAATTGGTGGCATGAGGAGTATTTATCCTAGGGAGCAAAAGAAGGTGCAGAATTTCCATAGATCAGGAGCAGCAGATGACATTTATGTACCCAGGCTGTGGTACTATGACAGACTGCATTTTCTGTCAGACCAGAGTGAGCCCGGCCAGCACTCTCCACTCCTCCTTCAAGGCTTCCTTCCACCTCAGCTGAGGCTTCCGATGTCCAACCTGGGCCTTCTAGGCAGGAAGATGTGGAGGAGCCCAGCTTGAGTCAGGTAGAGCATTGTTCAACATATTTCTTGTCGTAAAATGAATGATGTTAACTAGATGTTATTATTGATCACTAATTTCTGATTTAACAAAGTGGTTTACATATCAATAGACAGTAGTGGCCAAAAAGGATTGGGACAAGAATGAAAAATGCTGGGCTCAGAATGATAGTCTTTTCTATTTGTTAACATTCAAATTGCAACAGTCATGAGCTCAAAATTTTGTGTGATTGATGAACAAAAAACTAAAACTATGTCCCTTTTTCATACACAGGAAAGCCTCAGCCAGGAGGTGGCGGGGTTAAGTGGCAGCCAGGAGGTCGACCATCATCCTCCTCCTCCACCTCATGCCACAACTCCAACACCAGAGCCACAGCCTGGAAGGAAGCGTCTAAGGAAGACAAGAGAGTGATGGCCTGGGTTCAGTCTGGTCTGACAAAAGACGCAGGCTGTTGTATGACCACAGCCTGGGGACATATATGTCATCTGCTGCTGTTCCTGATCTCTTGGACTCCTGGACCGGATTGTGCTCACTATTATATGGACTCCTCAGGCCACCAATTTTGCCTGTAAAATAGTTTTGATATGTGCCCTGGGGTACAAAGGCTTCGCAAATTTCACCAGTTTATCCAGCGTTGCCTTCATCTTTATTTTGTTATGACCCATAATAAAGGTCTATTTTTTTTTTGGACAAATACTTGCCTATGTGTTTTACTTAAAAAAAAAACAGTTTGTTTGTGAGTAGGCAGGAACATTTCAAAAATACAATGTCAAAATTAACAAGGGACACCAACCAACCTCCTTGAGGTTAAAAAATACAAGATAATAATGGTGTTGTGGTAACTTGACACACAAAATGAAAAAAAATAGTATGGAGATCACTAGAAAAAAAAAAAAAAACAGGAGATCTTGGTTAAAAAAACAAAAAAAAACAGGAGATCTTGATAAAAAACAAAAAACAAAAAAAAAATCACTATAAAAATAAATACAAAACATTATTATGGAGATCTGACGAAAAAAATAACTAATAATATTCAGGAGATCACAAAAAATAATAAAGAAATCAGTTTGTCAGAACTCTGTGTGAATATCAACAGCAAAACAACTTCATTATTCTAGCATTATAAAGAAGAAGAGAATGCTCTGCATTAAAAGATTTTAAAATTTGCAACGTGATGAATGTGCTATCTCCATTACGAACTCTAGTTTTACCAGAACGAGCGCTTCCGTCTCGTACTTGATTCAGAGCATGCATGGAATTTTGTGCGTCGGAATTGTCTACACATGCTCGGAATTTACGAGAACTGATTTTGTTGTCGGAAAATTTGAGATCCAGATCTCAAATTTTGTTTGTCGGAAATTCCAAAGGAAAACGTCCGATGGAGCCTACACACGGTCGTAATTTCGACAACAAGCTCCCATCGAACATTTGTTGTTGGAAATTCCGACCATGCGTACGCGGCATTAGTGTCTGATTTGTCCACTGCAATGTCTATCCCATAGTTTGTAGACGGGATAACTTTTGCCCAAACCATCAATATACATGTTTTTAAATTATTTTAACAAAAATATGTAGCAAAATACATATTGCAATAAATTGATGAAGAAATTAAATTTTTTAACTTTTTTTTGGATGTTTTATAGCAGAAAGTAAGAATTTTTATTTTTTTTCAAAAATTATCGTCTATTTTTGTTTAAAGTGCAAAAAGTAAAAACCGCAGAGGTGATCAAATCCCACTAAAAAAAGTTTTATTTGTGGGAAAAAAATGACATCAATTTTATTTGTGTACAGCGTTGCACAACCGCGCAATTGTCAGTTAACAACTTAAGCCCCGGACCATTCCCAAAGACCGGAGCACTTTTTGCGATTCGGCACTGCATCGCTTTAACTGACAATTGCGCAGACGTGCGACGTGGCTCCCAAACAAAATTGACGTCCTTTTTTTTCCACATATAGAGCTTTGTTTTGGTGGTATTTGATCACCTCTACGGTTTTTATTTGTTGCGCTATAAACAAAAAAATAGCGACAATTTTGAAGAAAATGCATTATTTTTTACTTTTTGCTATAATAAATATTCCCCCAAAAAATATAAAAAACATTTTTTTCCTCAGTTTAGGCCAACACATTTTCCTCTACATATTTTTGGTAAAAAATATCGCAATAAGCATTTATTGATTGGTTTGCGCAAAAGTTATAGCGTCTACAAAATAGGGGCTAGCTTTATGGCATTTTTATTGATAATTTTTTACTAATAATGGCTTCGATCAGCGTGACTGCAACTTTATGGCGGACACATCGGACACTTTTGGCATGATTTTGGGACCATTCACATTTATACAGCGATCAGTGCGATTAAAAATGCATTGATTACTGTGTAAATGTGACTGGCAGTAAAGGGGTGGAGCTGTAGGGGTTAAGTGTATCCTAGGGAGTGATTCTAACTGTGGGGGAGAGGGGCTATGTGTGACACTACACAGGGAGCAGTGATCAGTGACAGTGTCATTAGGCAGTTCTTCCTCACCGTGAGACTATCTTGGGTATCCACGCGGACATCGAGTCCGCGGGACCCGCGATCATGGTCACGGAGGACCCGATGGGCACGCGCCCGCAAGCCACCTCTTAAAGGGCCACGTACAGGTACGTTAATCTGCCTGTACATGCCCTTCTGCCTCAGTATATCTGCGTGAGGCGGTCGGGAAGCAGTTAAAACGCAGTGCCATATCACAAAAAAATGGCCTGGTCATGAAGGGGGGTAAAACCTTCCAGAGCTGAAGAGCTTAAACCCTAATGGTGGCGATAATCACTTTGATAAATGATCAATTTATTTTCTGATTGATCTGCTTCAATAGGAATAATCAATCGATAGATGACAACCAATTCAATCAGTATGTCACATTTGGGGAAGTGGATTTCAATGGAAAGGATACAATCATAATGGATAATAAATGTATTTCTGTTTCCATGGTATAATCCCAGAATCTGATTGGTCACAATAGTAGAGTGGGAGTGGTTAGATCTTTATCACTGCCTGGGGTCCCCATAGTGGAGATGGGTAAGAAGTGAGCAGAATCTCTCCCATAGCAATAAATAAGGGGAGGAGGATCTACTGTACACACAGCGGCCATCTTGGATTGAAGAGTCTCTTTCCAGAGATGAATGTTTTTGGGGACCACTAGGATTCCCCCAAATGGTTACAAGGGAACCCATACTGAGAGAAATATGTAGGCTGCCATTGCTGATCGCCTTCTGAAAATTCTATACTCCTGGCTGGCTCTGTCTTCCATGCTTTTTGCATCACTGCATGTTCATTTAGAACATCTTCCCAATCAGTGATGGAGAACGGACAGAAAGCAATGGATCAGATGGACAGCCAGGCAACGAGTAGATTCAGTTTCTGTATTCTCCCATAATAAACAATCAAGGGGCTTTACAAGATGCCCCCCACAACCCTCAAAGCAAACACTCTCATTTCTTCACTGAACCTCTGATTGGTTGCTATTGGCAACATGTATGTAAACTTGTTCTAGCGAACATAGGGGCCTATACATGAGATGTCAGCTAAAAAGGTAAACAACCTTGTTGTCATAGCATCCATTTTGTTTGCTTGTTTACAAACCTGAGCTGTAAAAAAACACATCCTCTTGCTGTCTGTTTTACAGCTCAGATTTGTAAACAAACCGGTTGCTATTGAAACAGGGTTGTTTAGATTTAGTGTTTAATTTCACTGTTGTCATAGCAACCAGTTTGTTTACTTGGTTGTAAAATAGGCGGCATAAATATATGAATAAAAAAGCAAAATAAAGTCGGCGCTGATCCTCCTCACTACAAACTGCTCATTTATATTACCAACAATATCTAGTTGTGTCATTTCCATATCATTCACCACCAAACAATAAATCCTAAATATTCACATTTGTGAAAGACATATGAAGATAAAACACAGGATACAACACCGTGCATTACATCATGAAATCAATATCCAGATTTGTGAAAAACGTGAAAAAAAACCCTAAAAAAAAATTCCTTGAAAATGTTCATCCACAAAATTCCGTGTTATTGTATTTATCAAATGTCATCCCATCCCCTGTGCTTTTATCCTTAAAATGCAATACAAAAAGTGCTCCCCCGCCAGTGATGGTGCTAATGCCCCTCCCCCCAGAACCCTGAGGACCTCTGGGCCAATCACACGTTATTCTATCACCAAAAAGTACCAAATGAGCATTTCTTCATCCAATAGATATATATTAGACGTATCCTAAAAACTCACCGCATCTGTTAGAACAAAGACATAGCGGCCATCAGGCCAGACGGGACTGGTGGCGCCAGCCCCAGAGCCGGCCATGGAGCTTGAGGTGGCCGCTATGTCTTTGTTCTGACAGATGCGGTGAGTTTTGAAGATACACTTGGTAGGTATAATCTTTAGGCCCTTCTTATGTGTATGTCGGTCTTGCTGATGGGTGCATGATCTCTATTTGTTATCATATCTGACACTGTAGGTGGCCTCGGGGATGCTATTGATTTATTGTGTCCGCATTCATCATGGCTTCATAATATTGTTCCTTCATCACTTTGGAAGAAATAGTTCCGGATTGGTCTGTTGCTACCCTCTACATTATGTGGTAAGAGCATTAGGAATGCTATCCTGTATATCTAATTGATTGAGGCCTTTATGTATCCTTGATATATTTCTTTCCTCAGTACATATATATTTTACACACACATATACAGTATCTCAGAAAAGTGAGTACACCCTTCACATTTTGTAAATATTTTATTATATCTTTCCATGTGACAACACTGAAGAAATTACACTTTACTACAATGTAAAGCAGTGAGTGTACAGCTTGTATAACGGTGTAAATTTGCTGTCACCTCAAAATAAATTAACACACAGCCATTAATGTCTAAACCGCTGGCAACAAAAGTGAATACACCCCTAAGTGAAAATGTCAAAATTGGGCCCAATTAGCCATTTTCCCTTCCCAGTGTCATGTGAGTCGTTAGTGTTACAAAATCTCAGGTGTAAATGGGGAGCAGGTGTGTTAAATTTGGTGTTATCGCTCTCACTCTCTGATACTGGTCACTGGAAGTTCAACATGGCACCTCATGGCAAAGAACTCTCTGATGATCTGAAAAAAAGAATTGTTGCTCTACATTAAGATGGCCCAGGCTATAAGAAGATTGTCAAGACCCTGAAACTGAGCTGCAGCATGGTGGCCAAGACCATACAGCGGTTTAACAGGGCAGGTTCCACTCAGAACAGGCCTCGCCATGATTGACCAAAGAAGTTGAGTGCACGTGCTCAGCATCATATCCAGAGGTTGTCTTTGGGAAATAGACGTATGAGTGCTGCCAGCATTGCTGCAGAGGTTAAAGGGGTGGGGGGTCAGCCTGTCAGTGCTCAGACCATACGCCGCACACTGCATCAAATTGGTCTGCATTGCTAAGCCTCTTCTATAGATGATGCACAAGAAAGCCCACAAACAGTTTGCTGAAGACAAGCAGACTAAGGGCATGGATTACTGGAACCATGTCCTGTGGTCTGACGAGACCAAGATAAACGTATTTGGTTCAGATGGTGTCAATCGTGTGTGGCGGCAACCAGGTGAGGAGTACAAAGACAAGTGTGTCTTGCCTACAGTCAAGCATGCTGGTGGAAGTGTAATGGTCTGGGGCTGCATGAGTGCTGCTGGCACTGGGGAGCTACAGTTCATTGAGGGAACCATGAATGCCAACATGTACTGTGACATACTGCATGATCTCCTCCCTTTGGAGACTGGGCCACAGGCCAGTATTGCAACATGATAAAGACCCCAAACACACCTCCAAGACGACCACTGCCTTGCTAAAGAAGCTGAAGGTAAAGGTGATGGACTGGCCAAACATGTCTCAAAACCTAAACCCTATTGAGCATCTGTGGGGCATCCTCAAATGGAAGGTGGAGGTGCGGAAGGTCTCTAACATCCACCCACTCCGTGATGTCGTCATGGAGGAGTGGAAGAGGACTCCAGTGGCAACCTGTGAAGCTCTGGTGAACTCCATGCCCAAGAGGGTTAAGGCAGTGCTGGAAAATAATGGTGGCCACACAAAATATTGACACTTTGAGCCCAATTTGGCCATTTTCACTTAGGGGTGTACTCACTTTTGTTGCCAGCAGTTTAGACATTAACGGCTGTGTGTTGAGTTATTTTGAGGGGACAGCAAATTTACACTGTTATACAGGCTGTACACTCACTACTTTACATTGTAGCAAAGTGTAATTTCTTCAGTATTGTCACATGAAAAGATATAATAAAATATTTACAAAAATGTGAGGGGTGCACTCACTTTTGTGAGATACTGTGTGTATATATATATATATATATATATATATATATATATTTATATATATATATATATATATATATTTATATATATATATATATATATATATATATATATATATATATATATATATATATATATATATATATATGTATATATATATATATATATATATATATATATATATATATATATATCCCCTTTTATTTTGACATTTCTAGTATTTCCACCGCCCCCATTGTTCTCCTCCTGCCATCAATTGCCACCGCTGGTGTTGGCACCTCTTCTTACATCAGTTTTGGACCCTTTAGTAGTGCAAATTTGCTTGATTACATTCTATATAAATGGTGAGTTTTATGTTCATGTTGTGTGCCCCTCTGTATAGTGCTCATACCCTCATGGATATTCATTAGGGTAGTCCCGATACCAATACTAGTATCGGTATCGGCACCGATACCGAGCATGTGCCCGAGTACTTGTACTCGGGCAAATGCTCCCGATGCTTCCGCCGATACCTGTACAGTCAGCGGTGATCGGCGCGTGGGGGAGTTACAAGCTTCTCCCCCCCGCGGCTTTCAGCTGCTTAGTGACATAAAGCGGTGATCGGTGCTTGTAACTCCCCCACACGCGATCACCACTGACTGTCACCTCATCCTCCATGCCCCCTCCGTTCCCCTGTCCCCCTCCGTTCCTCTGTCCCCCTCCGTTCCTCTGTCCCCCTCCGTTCTGCCGTTCCGCTGTGTCCCTCTCCTTCTCTGTCCCCCTCCATTCCGCTGTCCCTCTCTCTTCCTCTGTCCCCCTCCGTTCTGCTGTCCCTCTCCGCTGTCCCCCTCCGTTGTGCTGTCCCTCGCCGCTGTGTGAATGGACAGAGTCAGCTGATTAACATAACTGAAACATTGTAATCTCCTGTGATTACGATGTCTCAGTTTATGAATGGAGAGGAGCCGCTGTCTTCTCTCCATTCATTCTCAGTGCAGCTGAGGCTCAACGGGAAGATATCAGGGGTAGGGATGAGCCGAACACCCCCTGTTCGGTTCGCACCAGAACTTGCGAACAGGCAAAAAATTTGTTCGAACACGCGAACACTGTTAACCACTTGAGCCCCGGACCATTATGCTGCCTAAGGACCAGAGGTCTTTTTCCAATTTGGCACTGCGTCGCTTTAACTGCTAATTGCGCGGTCATGCAATGCTGTACCCAAACGAAATTTGCGTCCATTTCTTCCCACAAATAGAGCTTTCTTTTGATGGTATTTGATCACCTCTGCGGTTTTTATTTTTTGCGCTATAAACGGAAAAAGACCGAAAATTTTGAAAAAAAATGATATTTTCTACTTTTTGTTATAAAAAAAATCCAATAAACTAAATTTTAGTCATACATTTAGGCCAAAATGTATTCGGCCACATGTCTTTGGTAAAAAAAATGTCAATAAGCGTATATTTATTGGTTTGCGCAAAAGTTATAGCGTCTACAAACTAGGGTACATTTTCTGGAATTTACACAGCTTTTAGTTTATGACTGCCTATGTCATTTCTTGAGGTGCTAAAATGGCAGGGCAGTACAAAACCCCCCCAAATGACCCCATTTTGGAAAGTAGACACCCCAAGGAAATTGCTGAGAGGCATGTTGAACCCATTGAATATTTATTTTTTTTGTCCCAAGTGATTGAAAAATGACAAAAAAAAAAAAAAAAAAAATATTTACAAAAAGTGGTCACTAAATGATATATTGCTCACACAGGCCATGGGCCTATGTGGAATTGCACCCCAAAATACATTTAGCTGCTTCTCCTGAGTATGGGGATACCACATGTGTGGGACTTTTTGGGAGCCTAGCCGCGTACGGGGCCCCGAAAACCAATCACCGCCTTCAGGATTTCTAAGGGTGTAAATTTTTGCTTTCACTCTTCACTGCCTATCACAGTTTCGGAGGCCATGGAATGCCAAGATGGCACAAAACCCCCCAAAATGACCCCATTTTGGAAAGTAGACACCCCAAGCTATTTGCTGAGAGGCATATTGAGTCCATGGAATATTTTATATTTTGACACAAGTTGCGGGAAAGTGACACTTTTTTTTTTTTTTTTTTTTTTTTTCATAAAGTTGTCACTAAATGATATATTGCTCACACAGGCCATGGGCATATGTGGAATTGCACCCCAAAATACATTTAGCTGCTTCTCCTGAGTATGGGGATACCACATGTGTGGGACTTTTTGGGAGCCTAGCCGCGTACTGGACCCCGAAAACCAATCACTGCCTTCAGGATTTCTAAGGGTGAAAATTTTTGATTTCACTCTTTACTGCCTATCACAGTTTCGGAGGCCATGGAATGCCCAGGTGGCACAAAACCCCCCCAAATGACCCCATTTTGGAAAGTAGACACCCCAAGCTATTTGCTGAAAGGCATGGTGAGTATTTTGCAGCTCTAATTTGTTTTTGAAAATGAAGAAAGACAAGAAAAAACATTTTTTTTTTCTTTTTTCAATTTTCAAAACTTTGTGACAAAAAGTGAGGTCTGCAAAATACTCACTATACCTCTCAGCAAATAGCTTGGGGTGTCTACTTTCCAAAATGGGGTCATTTGGGGGGGTTTTGTGCCACCTGGGCATTCCATGGCCTCCGAAACTGTGATAGGCAGTGAAGAGTGAAATCAAAAATTCACGCCCTTAGAAAGCCTGAAGGCGGTGCTTGGTTTTCGGGGTCCCGTACGCGGCTAGGCTCCCAAAAAGTCTCACGCATGTGGTATCCCCGTACTCAGGAGAAGCAGCAGAATGTATTTTGGGGTGTAATTTCACATATTTCCATGGCATGTTTGAGCAATATATCATTTAGTGACAACTTTGTGCAAAAAAAAAAAAAAAAAATTTGTCTCTTTCCCGCAACTTGTGTCGCAATATAAAATATTCCATGGACTCGACATGCCTCTCAGCAAATAGCTTGGGGTGTCTACTTTCCAAAATGGGGTCATTTGGGGGGGTTTTGAACTGTCCTGGCATTTTATGCACAACATTTAGAAGCTTATGTCACACATCACCCACTCTTCTAACCACTTGAAGACAAAGCCCTTTCTGACACTTATTGTTTACATGAAAAAGTTTTTTTTTTTTGCAAAAAAATTACTTTGAACCCCCAAACATTATATATTTTTTTAAAGCAAATGCCCTACAGATTAAAATGGTGGGTGTTTCATTTTTTTTTTTCACACAGTAATTGCGCAGCGATTTTTCAAACGCATTTTTTGGGGAAAAAACACACTTTTTTTAATTTTAATGCACTAAAACACGCTATATTGCCCAAATGTTTGATGAAATAAAAAAGATGATCTTAGGCCGAGTACATGGATACCAAACATGACATGCTTTAAAATTGCGCACAAACGTGCAGTGGCAACAAAATAAATACATGTTTAAAAGCCTTCAAAAGCCTTTACAGGTTACCACTTTAGATTTACAGAGGAGGTCTACTGGAAAAATTACTGCACTCGATCTGGCCTTCGCGGTGATACCTCACATGCATGGTGCAATTGCTGTTTACGTTTGACGACAGACCGCCGCTTGCGTTCGCCTTAGCGCGAGAGCAGGGGGCGACAGGGGTGTTTTTTTTTTTTTTTTTTTTTTTTTTTTTTTTTCTTTATTATTTTTTTGCTTTTTTAATCTTACTTTTAAACTGTTCCTTTCATATTTTTTTTTTTAATCATTTTTATTGTTATCTCGGGGAATGTAAATATCCCCTATGATAGCAATAGGTAGTGACAGGTACTCTTTTTTGAAAAAATTGTGGTCTATTAGACCCTAGATCTCTCCTCTGCCCTCAAAGCATCTGACCACACCAAGATCGGTGTGATAAAATGCTTCCCCAATTTCCCAATGGCGCTATTTACATCCGGCGAAATCTAAGTCATGAAATACTCGTAGCTTCCGGTTTCTTAGGCCATAGAGATGTTTGGAGCCACTCTGGTCTCTGATCAGCTCTATGGTCAGCTGGCTGAATCACCGGCTGCATTCTCAGGTTCCCTGTTGAGACAGGAGAGCCAGAGAAAAACACGGAAGACGGTGGGGGGGGGGGCATTCCCTCCCACGGCTTGTAAAAGCAGTCTAGAGGCTAATTAGCCACTAGGATTGCTTTTACATGAAAGCCGACCGCTGGCTGAAAAGAATGATACCAAGATGATACCTAAACCTGCAGGCATCATTCTGGTATAACCACTCAAAGTCGTGAATGGCGTACCTGAAGACAAAAAAATGGTTAACAATGGTTAACAATAAAGCACAGTAAACAGTAAAGTATAAATAATTACATACCTGAAAAACAAACATGATAAAACATAATAACAATAACAATAACAATAAAACATTGCAGAATAGAATACAGTAAAAAAGAGCAGAACAATAGAGAGAGAATAGAGAGAGAGAGAACAATAAAACAACAACTATTTTTTTTTATTTCATATTTTTTTTTTTTTTTACACTTTTTTTGTAACTAACTTTTATAACGGTAACCGGTTCCAGGTTCGGGTCTCTCAAAATGCGATGGCATTTTGGGAGACCCTGTGAAAGTGTGCCTAGTCTGTGCAATGCTGTACCCTACGCTAATACTCAACTAGTGAATGGTAGCGTTCAAAACATTCACCAATGCAAAGACCAGGATTGTCAGGACAGGAGGGACAATAATAGTGGGCGTCACGCCTATATCCGCGCTTGCTGCAGACACAACATCTTTTTTGGGGGGTTCGTTGGGTAGGGGTACTCGGGAGGACATAAAAATGCCTCTCATGCAGCCGACTGCATTTGGTTGGGGATGTGAATGGGGGAAGTACGGGCGCTGCAGAAGCGGTGGGTTCCCAATTAGGATTGGCGAATGCAGCAGGAAGGGCACTATGGGCACGACGGGCCTGTGTTTGTCTTTTTGGTGGCAGCGCGACACTACTTGTGCTTGCCACCTCACCAGCTTCAACTGCACTTATGGGACTCGCCACGTCACCACGTGTTACTGCAGTGCTGGTTTGACTACGACCGGGGTGTACTAGGCCGCTGGCGCTTGCCAGTTCACCAAAACGCTACCAAAAAACTGTTAGCGATCGCAGGGATCAGGCCTGACTCTGCGAACGCTGCAGTTATGCGTTTAGTGTTTTGTAAGTGACAGTGATCGATCGATACTGCACTTGGGTGGGCTGGGCCGGGCCGGGCGGAGGGGCAAAACGCAGGTGCTAGCAGGTATCTGGGCTGATCCCGCTAACACTGCGTTTTTGGGAACCCTAAACTGCTGGTGACGCTAGTATAGATCTGATCGGATCAGATATTGATGCGATCAGATACTATACCACTAAGGGAGGTGTACGGTGCGTGCGTGGGTGTTAGCGGTACTGGCGCTAATCTGACGCTGCCTGGGGCTGGTGCTTGCCAGTTCACCAAAATACTACCAAAAAAACTGTTAGCGATCGCAGGGATCAGGCCTGACTCTGCGAACGCTGCAGTTATGCGTTTAGTGTTTTGTAAGTGTCAGTGATCGATCGATACTGCACTTGGGTGGGCTGGGCAGGGCGGAGGCGCAAAACGCAGGTGCTAGCAGGTATCTGGGCTGATTCCGCTAACACTGCGTTTTTGGGAACCCTAAACTGCTGGGGACGCTAGTATAGATCTGATCGGATCAGATATTGATCCGTTCAGATACTATACCACTAAGGGAGGCGTATGCTGCGTGCGTGGGTGTTAGCGGTACTGGCGCTAACCTGACGCCTGGGGCTGGTGCTTGCCAGTTCACCAAAATGCTACCAAAAAAACTGTTAGCGATCGCAGGGATCAGGCCTGACTCTGCGAACGCTGCAGTTATGCGTTTAGTGTTTTGTAAGTGACAGTGATCGATCGATACTGCACTTGGGTGGGCTGGGCGGAGGCACAAAACGCAGGTGCTAGCAGGTATCTGGGCTGATCCCGCTAACACTGCGTTTTTGGGAACCCTAAACTGCTGGGGACGCTAGTATAGATCTGATCGGATCAGATATTGATGCGTTCAGATACTATACCACTAAGGGAGGTGTACGGTGCGTGCGTGGGTGTTAGCGGTACTGGCGCTAATCTGACGCTGCCTGGGGCGACGCATATCACCGCCGGGCGATCGGGGGGCTAAACCTTTATTCGGTAATAAACGGCGGGTGCCCTGACACTATAAAAAATAAACAAACTAACCAGCGTCAACTGTAACGGTTATACGGTGATCAGTGGTGAAAGGGTTAACTAGGGGGCAATCAAGGGGTTAAAACATTTATCAGATAGTATAGGGGGGTCCCTGACGCTATAAAACGCTGACGGCGAACCTAAATATTTACCTCACTAACTAGCGTCACCAGCGACACTAATACAGCGATCAGAAAAATGATCGCTTAGTGACACTGGTGACAGGGGGTGATCAAGGGGTTAAAACTTTATTAGGGGGGGTTAGGGGGGTACCCTAGACCTACAGGGGGGTAACAGTAACTGTCCCAACACTGTAACTGTCACAAACTGACACTATGCAGTAATCAGAAAAAAAAAAAAAAACTGCTGGTGTCAGTTTGTGACGGGGGGGGGGGGGGTGATTGGGGGGGATCGGGGGGCGATCGGGGGGGGGATCGGGGTGTTTTGTGTGCCTGGCATGTTCTACTGTGTGTGTGTGTGTTGTGCACTCACATTGATGTCTTCTCTCCTCGGGCCGGAACGGAAATTACCGAGCCGAGGAGAGATGACATCATTTCCTTTGCTGCTGTTTAGCATACAGCAGCAAAGGAAGATTCTCATTGGCCGGCGGCAATCGCGAGGGGGGGGCCACGAACGGATGGTCTCCCCCTCATCACCGATCGCCGCTGGACAAAAGACGACCGCCTCGGGCACCGGGGGGGGGTCCGATCGGACCCCCCACCCGCGGAAGGCAAATCACGTACCCTGTACGTGATTTTGCCTGTCCGTGCCACTTTGCCGACGTACATCGGCGTGAGGCGGTCGTCAAGTGGTTAAAGTCTATGGGACACGAACATGAATAATCAAAAGTGCTAATTTTAAAGGCTTATATGCAAGTTATTGTCATAAAAAGTGTTTGGGGACCTGGGTCCTGCCCCAGGGGACATGGATCAATGCAAAAAAAAGTTTTAAAAATGGCAGTTTTTTCGGGAGCAGTGATTTTAAAAATGCTTAAAGTGAAACAATAAAAGTGTAATATCCCTTTAAATTTCGTACCTGGGGGGTGTCTATAGTATGCCTGTAAAAGGGCGCATGTTTCTCGTGTTTAGAACAGTCTGACAGCAAAATGACATTTCAAAGGAAAAAAAGTCATTTTCAAACTACTCGCGGCTATTAATGAATTGCCGGTCCGACAATACACATAAAAGTTCATTGATAAAATCGGCATGGGAATTCCCCACAGGGGACCCATACCAGGCCCTTCAGGTCTGGTATGGCTTTTAAGGGGAACCCCGCGCCAAAATTTATAAAAAAATGGCGTGGGGTCCCCCCAAAAATCCATACCAGACCCTTATCCGAGCATGCAACCTGGCAGGCCGCAGGAAAAGAGCGGGGATGAGAGAGCACCCCTCCTCCTGAACCGTACCAGGCCACATGCCCTCAACATTGGGAGGGTGCTTTGGGGTAGCCCCCAAAAACACCTTGTCCCCATGTTGATGGGGACAAGGGCCTCATCCCCACAACCCTTGCCCAGTGGTTGTGGGGGTCTGTGGGTGGGGGGCTTATCGAAATCTGGAAGCCCTCTTTAACAAGGGGACCCCCAGGTACGAAATTTAAAGGGATATTACACTTTTATTGTTTCACTTTAAGCATTATTAAAATCACTGCTCCCGAAAAAATGGCCGTTTTTAAAACTTTTTTTGCATTGATCCTTGTCCCCTGGGGCAGGACCCAGGTCCCCAAACACTTTTTATGACAATACCATGCATATAAGCCTTTAAAATTAGCACTTTTGATTTCTCCCATAGACCTTTAAAGGGTGTTCCGCGGCTTTCCAATTTGCCACGAACACCCCAAATTGTTCGCTGTTCGGCGAACTGGCGAACAGCCGATGTTCGAGTTGAACATGAGTTCGACTTGAACTCGAAGCTCATCCCTAAACAGGGGTCTGTTAAGACCCCTGATATCTCACCAAAGCCCCCCAACAGGGCTGATTAAAAAAAAAAAAAACACATATTGCAATAAAGAATAAAAAAAATATTATTGTAAAAAATAATAAATGTAAATAAAAAAAACACAGACACCATTCATACCCACCCCCCCCAAAAAAAGAGAAAAAAAAACCACTGTCACGTGACATTAAAAAAGTATCGGTAATCGGCGAGTACTTGAAAAAAGTATCGGTACTTGTACTCTGTCCTAAAAAAGTGGTATCGGGACAACCCCAATATTCATTAAACATATTATTTATGTTGTTATATCTTTTTAATACACATTTACTTTGATAACAGAAATGATTATTTACAGTCATGCATACTTATCAATAATTGTTTATGCAATTTTTTTGCATTATTGTTGGTATTTTTTATTTAATTGTATTTGCCTTTTTGAAATGTGGACAACTTTCATTGTCCCCCGTTTCTTTTAAAACTTTGGACTCCAATAAAGATGTTTTTATAACAAATTTTTTTTTTTTTTTGTGTGTTTTGGCACCATTAAAATCCCCTTGCCTTCTAAAATTCTTTGAAAACTATTGATAGATACAAGATAACTGAAACCCTTTCATTGGATCCTTCTTTCCCATTGATCAGGGGTCACCCCCCCATATGTACACATGTAAAGGGATTGCCATGAACATTGATGAGGGGTCACCCCTATTTCTTCACTTTGGGGTGCGGCAGAGTAATCTGCAGTGCATCGGTTCCCGGTCCCGACTTCTTCTATATCAATCCACCACAACAATTCAAGGGATTACAATAAAAGAGGCCGGGTGTTTAATAATAAGAAACAGAAGCACTGCAGATTACTCCACCGCACCCGAAAGTGAAGAATCAATCCCTTTTTTAATCAGTTCGCTTTAGTGGGTCGGCATAACTGCCAGGCAACCAAAATGTTTATATGAAGGCCAAAAATAGTCATCCCTGTGTCCTTGTCATGTTGGGATTATTTATGGTCCCTTGCACTGGAATTTTGAACTTTTCTCTCCATAATTTGATGTTGTATACAAATATATATATAATGTAGGTGAAGGTGCTAAATCTGATTCTTTTTTTTTATTGCAGATGTACGCGGTATTTACTGCAGACATAGCTCACAAGGCAAGACTACCCAGTGAGCAAGACAGAATATGAAAGCTAAATTGAGACTCCTCCAGCATGTGATGTTCACACAGAGATACCATCAGCATGTGACGTTCACACAGAGACACATTCAGCATGTGATGTTCACATGGAGATTCCACCAGCATGTGACACTCCCACGGAGACACCACCAGCATGTGACCTTCACACGGAGACACCACCAGCATGTGACCTTCACACAGAGACACCACCAGCATGTGTCGTTCACACAGAGACTCCACCAGCTTGTGTCATTCACACGAAGACCCCACCAGCATGTGTAGTTCACACGGAGACTCCACCAGCATGTGACATTCACATTGAGACACCACCTAAATGTGACATTCATGTTGAGAACCCACCAAAATACCAGGGCAGCCATTTGAATATCTCCTCCCATGAAGATGAAGGCAAGCTTAAAGAAAAGGATAGGCAGATCCTGGTGGTAGGGGATTCTGTTATTAGAGGGACAGAGAGGGCAATCTGTCAGAATGACCACGATCGACGAACAGTATATTGTTTCCCGGTCGCACGAGTCCGGGACATTGCAGATCGGATGGATGGATTGTTGGATGGGGCTGGGGAGGACCCAGCTGTCATGGTACATATTGAACCAACGACAACATTAGAAGAAAATGGAGTGCCCTACAAAATGATTTCAGGGACTTAGGGGCTATATTGAAGAAAAGGACCTCCAAGGCAGCATTTTCAGAAATACTGCCTGTACCTCAAGCCACACCAAGGAGGCAGCAGGAGCTAAGGGAGCTTAGCAAGTGGCTGAATAACTGGTGCAGGAAGGAGGGGTTTGGCTTCATGGAGACCTGGACTGACTTTTCAATTGGTTAATTGCTCTACAGCAGGGATGGACTGCACTTAAATGAGCAGGGTGCAGCTCTGTTGGGAAAGAAAATAACCAAAAAGTTGGAAAAAATGTTAAATCAACCACGTGTCATTTACATCGAGACTCCTCCAGCATGCAATGATTCTGTTGAGACTTGGGCAGAATGTAACTTTCTCACTAAGTCTCTGGCAGATTGTGGCATTACCACTGAGACTCTGGCAGAATGTGACGTTCACAATGTGACTCCCCCCGAATGTGACATTCACAATGAGTCTTCTCCAGAATGTGATGTTCACAATGAGACTACTCCAGAATGTGATGTTCACAATGAGTCTGCTCCAGAATGTGATGTTCATAATGAGACCTCTCCAGAATGCGATGTTCACAATGGGACTACTCCAGAATTTCGCAATCACAATGAGTCTCCTCCAGAATGTGACATTCATAATGAGACTCCTCCAGAATGTGATGTTCACAATGAGACTCCTCCAGAATGTGAAATTCACGTAAAGAATCCACCAGTATGTGACGTTCACACCGAGACTCCACCAGTATGTGACGTTCACACCGAGACTCCAACAGCATGTGACAAAGATGGGTGCAAGGTTACAAGAAAGGATAGGCACGTACTAGTGGTAGGGGATTCAGTTATTGGAAAGATACAGAGAGCAATCTGTCACAAAAACCATTATCGCCAAACAGTATGTTGCTTACCGGGCGCTCGGGTTTGGAACATTGCAGATTGCATGGACAGATTGTTGGATGGCGCTGGAGAGGACCAGCTGTCACGGTATATATGGGTACCAATGACAAAGTTAGAGAAAAATGGAGCGCCCTACAAAATGATTTCAGGGATTTAGGGGCTATATTAAAGAAAAGGTCCCCCAAGGCAATATTTTCAGAAATACTTCCAGTACCTCGAGCCACACCAGAGAGGCAACAGGAGCTTAGGGTATTTAACAAGTGGCTGAGGAATTGGTGCAGGGAGGAGGGGTTTGGCTTCATGGCGAACTGGGATGACTTTTCAGGCGGTTACCATATTTATAGTAGTGACGGATTGCACTTAAATGGGAGGGGTGCAGCTTTTTTGGGACTGAAGATGGCCAAAATGTTGGAAGAAAATTTAAACCAGATGATGAGGAGGAGGGATTAGAGGATGATTTGCTAGTGAATATGAGGGAGAGAATCTTCAATTCAAGCCATCACCGGAATCCACTACATCATCAATCTCTTGAAAGATTCTCATCATCAGCTTCTGAATCACAAACTATCAATGTAGTTGGACACAGAAGATAATTGGCTTTTTCCTAGAAGAGGACTCAACAAAAAGCCGGAGGAACCTTCCTAGGGACTAGGTACGGCTGTACCAACACAGGTCCCTACACTGGTGGGGCTGCTACTCCAGTAACCGGAGGGTCTTTCCATCAGCCCTCCATTTTCATTTTTGGAGCTTCTGAATCACCAACTATCAATGTAGCTGGACAAACAAGACAATTGGCTGTTCCTAGAAAAAGACTCAACAAAAAGTTTGAGGAACCCTCCCAGGGACCAGGTACGGCTGTACCAACACAGGTCCCTACACTGGTGGCGGCTGCCACTTCAGTAACTGGAAGGTCTTCTCATTAGCTCTATATTTCCCTTTCTGCAGCTTCTGAATCATGAACCAACAATGTAGCTGGACAAACAAGACAATTGGCTGTTCCTAAAAAAAGACTCAACAAAAAGTCTGAGGAACCCTCAAAGGGACCAGGTACGGCTGTACCAACACAGGTTCCTACACTGGTGGCGGCTGCCACTCCAGTAACCGGAGGGTCTTCCCATCAGCCCTCCATTTTCGTTTTTGGAGCTTCTGAATCGCCAACTATCAATGTAGCTGGACAGACAAGACAATTGGCTGTTCCTAGAAGAAGAATCAACAAAAGGTCTGAGGAACCCTCTCAGGGACTAGGTACGGCTGTACCAACACAGATCCCTACACTGGTGGTGGCCGCCACTCCAGTAACTGGAGGGTCCTCCCATCAGCCCTCCATTTTCATTTTTGGAGCTTCTGAATCGTCCACCTATCAATGTAGCTGGACAGACAAGACAATTTGCTGTTCCTAGAAGAAGACTCAACAAAAAGTCTGAGGAACCCTCCAGGGACCAGGTACGGCTGTACCAACACAGGTTCCTACACTGGCGGCGGCTGCCACTCCAGTAACCGGAGGGTCCTCCCGTCAGCGCTCCATTTTTGTTTTTGGAGCTTTGAAATCTCCAACTATCAATGTAGTTGGACAAACAAGACAATTGGCTGTTCCTAGAAGAAGACTCAACAAAAAGTCTGAGGAACCCTCCCAGGGACCAGGTACAGCTGTACTAACACAGGTTCCTACACTGGTGGCGGCTGCCACTCCAGTTACCGGAGGGTCTTCCCATCTATTTCCCTTTCTGCAGCTTTTGAATCAATATCAATATAGTTGGACAAACAGGACAGTTGGCTGTTCCTAGAAGAAGACTCAACAAAAAGTCTGAGGAACCCTCCCAGGGACCAGGTACGGCTGTACCAATACAGATTCCTGCACTGGTGGCGTCTGCCACTCAAGTAACCGGAGGGTCTTCCCATCAGTCCTTTATTTCCCTTTCTGCAGCTTCTGAATCCCCAGCTATCAATATAGTTGGACAAACAAGACAATTTGCTGTTCATAGAAGAAGACGCAACAAAAAATCAGAGAAACTTTCCCAGGGACCAGGTACGGCTGTACCAACACAGGTTCCTACACTGGTGGCGGCTGCCACTTCAGTAACCGGAGGGTCTTAACATCAGCCTTCTATTTCCCTTTTTGAAGCTTCAGCAGATGCTTTAAGGTTAATCAAAAATATCACATTCTAAAGAGAAAAGTAGACCAAAGGGGAGGGGGAGTATGGAAGAGGGAGAGAGGGAGGAAAGGATTGGGGGGGGAGGTTAGGGGAAAGGAAGTGATGTGGGGATTCCCCCCAACTCTCACTCTCTTCTTTCCTCCAACCTCCCTCCCCCCCTATTCCTCCCTCTCTCCCTCTTCCATACTCCCCCTCCCCCTTGTTCTACCTTTCCCTTTAGAATGTGATATTTGTGATTAACCTTAAAGCTAAATGTGTACATTTTGGATATGAGGCAGTTTTTGGAAGACTTGGTTCGGTTCCCCCCTGGCCTAGCAGGCTGTTTACCACCAACATTTCAGACACATTTTTACAGGTGATTATGTTTGATTGATGTATTGTCGATCTACATTAAGTAATTGATTATGTTGTGAAGTTTGGAGGCCGGTAGGCTTTTGAGGAATGTGTTGG